>NC_044927.1:11517117-11601368 GCF_003576645.1 Ipomoea triloba
GGGGGGGGGGGGGGGGGGGGGGGGGGGGGGGGGGGGGGGGGGGGGGGGGGGGGGGGGGGGGGGGGGGGGGGGGGGGGGGGGGGGGGGGGGGGGGGGGGGGGGGGGGGGGGGGGGGGGGGGGGGGGGGGGGGGGGGGGGGGGGGGGAGATAAGTTAGAAAGTTATTCAAATACAATCATTGATTGGTCTACAGGACATCACTGGCCTTGATGATCTACCGAGAAACAATTGCTGGTGTGGCACCCACAATGGAAGAACTTTCACTAGTTTTGGGTTGCTTACAGCTTCCTCGCAATGCAAGCTTAAAAGAACAACTTGTTGAGAATCTTGTGTTTACTGTTGATGCATCAAAAGGTTCGAACTTGTGCTCATTGGTTGATGGATTTGGGGAATATGATCCCCGTGCATTTCAATTGCTCGAGGTTTGTAAGCTAGCCTGTTTAGGCAATAAATTCTATGAACTTTCTATCTTGTAAAAAGTATTTCATAAAAAAATCATTTTCCTTTTGATTCTTTTAGGAGGCTGCTTCACTTGGAGTTATACCTTTGCCTTCTCTTAAAAGTAGTCCAATTGTTGTTGATGTGAGAGATTCACAGATTCATACAGCTGAGGTGAGTTTGTGCCATGGATGAAAAATTTTGTTATATGTACTGACGTACTTTGAAATTTATTTTGTCCATGCTGAGAGGACTATTGTGTCTTAGTGCTAATTGGATATACTTGGCTTGATACTAAACTGTGACTTCTGACTGTTAAAATCTTGGTGATTTTTTTCCTGTTTTCTTTTGGTGTTAGCTTGTTTTCCCCCTTTTCTAGATTTCTTCAATATTGCCTTTTTATTTATGGAGTAGGTGTTGTTGGTTAGTTCTCATTTTTCTAGTTAACTTTTGGTAGCACAGGGCTCTATGTTAATGCCATTGCTTCAATCCAAACATTACCCATCTTTTATTGAATAGTTCAGTCTGAAATTTTGTCTACATATTTCATTGGATGCCAAAATAGTGTTATCTTTCTACAGTTGAATAAATTTTTTAAAAGGGTATACCTTTATAATGTAATGGCATTGTCTGCATTTCATTGGAATACCAAAAGTGGACAAAATTTGTGACGGATGAAGTACATTGATATGTGGCCCTCTCTGTTGACTAATAGCATGTTCATCCAATAGAACTGTTAACAATTTCATGGACTGAATTTTGTTTCTCCAAATATGGTCAGGTTTACCTTTTGGCGGTTTTAAGAGGTCTCAAGCATCGCCTGGCTGCTGGTAGTACTATATTCTTTTCCTTATATTTCTTCTGTTGGGCCAAAATTCTGATAAGAGTTGGTCGGACTATATTTTTGCTGTTGGGCCAACTTTACACTCCAGTTTCAGTTTCAGTTTCCTTGTGTAAGTTGACCAATGATTTTTGTGAAAATAATTGATGGCTTGAAAAACCTGAAAATATTTCTAGTTGTGCACCTAGGAAGCTTAAAAAATTTGGAAGTGAATGCTGTTATTGAAAACTAAGGTGTTAACTGTGTGCTGAGTAATTCAAACCAAATGTTAACATTAGTGGATAAGATAATATTCTCCCAAAGGATAGTATCATGTTAACATTAGTGGATAAGATAATATTCTCTCAAAGGATAGTATCCTGAGCATTGAACATAGTTAAGACTTAAGAAAGAAACAGAAATGTAGTTTTTCTGTATTTTGTCTAACAACATTACCAAGCACAGTGCCTTGGATTTCCCCCATCAAATTATCTCTTGTGAAAATTCTTTTATTCAACCATCACATCATCACATGTAATGAACATTTGAGCATACCATCATTGATGTTTTGCAACTTTAAGTTTGCCACCATATTATTCTGGATTTATTCTTTTTCGTACATGATCTTTGTGCATGTCCATTTGATTACCTTGTTTTGGCTGTATGCCCCTTTTCATTCTTTGCTCCCAAACTTCACCCTTGTGACCAGTTGAGCTGCCCATGCGGGTTGCCCCTTTTCATTCTTCTCTTGCTAATTGCAGGACCTTGATATAGATATATATATCTGTGCATGCACGTATGTGTGCATGGGCGGGGGTATGTGTGTGAAATTTTATTCAACGATTTAACCACTGCAGTGGTGTGGGTTACTGCCCTCCCTTCATGATTTTATTAATAAAGACAGAGAGGAAGGAGACAAACTTCACCTTCTTACCTAAGTTGGTTGGATGGACCAACCCGTTGCATAAAAAGTAAAGAGCCAGAACGTAGAACTTCTCCATTACAAATAAAACATACCTAGGAAAGCAATAAACAAGGGTGACTCGTTTATAAGAGCCTATCTGAACCTTAAAGTAGGAACCCGATGGGCATCTATGATTACTAAGGTGCGGATAAAGGCTGGGAGCTCACCAAAATTAGCACCGGAGGTGTCACTGTTAAGCCTTGCTCCCAGATTAGCTAAAGCTTCTGTAGGCTGATTAATCTTGCAGTAATAGTGTATGATGTGATAATCTTTACATTTCCATAAATTAGAGTTTATTCTACTTTATGGTCCCTTGACTTAAAGAGGCATTTTCAGCTTTGGTCCTTGAATTTGATTTGTTTCACTTTTACTCCTTGACTTTTAAAAATGTTCCACTTTTAGTTGTAAGCTTAAAATGCCCTGTGAAAATTTCACCAAGCCTCATTAGACTGCATTTAAGGGCATTTTGTATTAAAAGTAAAACAAATCCAAGTCAAAGATCAAAAGTGGAAATGCAACTATAGTTGAGTGACCAGAAGTGAAATAAACTCTATAATTTATGTATCCAAGAAATCCAATTATTAAGTTTCTAAGGTAGATTGTGCGTATTGGCTATGTAATTCACTGGCAATAGTGAATCGGTTTCACTATTTGCAAGACCTGATATTTGGTTTATTTTAGGTAGAAAACTGTAAAAGAATAATATAATAGCTTACAAATCAATTAGTCATTACTTTTTATTATGCATTTTTAAAAAATATGTTGTTCCTATACCTTGATGATGATGATGATTATAATTGTAATTCCTCCATCTTTTCTTGTTCTGAAATTGTTCAGGTGTTAAGATCCCAAATATCGCTATTTTATTACCTGTGGAGGAGTCACAGTTGCAGACTCCTGCTGGGGAGAAAACAATTAAATTTGCTGGAAGGTGAGGATATTTTGCAGTTGAGTACATTATTTCATAAACCTAATTTGCTAATTGTGCAATGGCATACTTGATACTTCTGTATTTTAGGGGCGAAGAGTAATATATTTGATAGGGACAAATTCAGATGTAAAAGGGCATAACAATGTTGTTGTCTCTGTTACATTGTAGTATCTGTTCATCTATACTTTCTCAACCTAACCTGTTGAAGCACAAAGAGTCAAATACCGGCTCAATCTCATGACCTCCCATTTGGGAGAATCACTACATGCCACTTGACCATAATGTCATTGGCAAGGCATAACAATGTTAAAAACTCAAAAGAGTATAGTTCAAGTGAACATATTCTTTATTGATAGTTTGGTACAATGTAAATATCAATCAGATGGTAGTAACTAGTAGTTTTATTTATACTTTGTTATCAACATGCTAATTGTTGTGTATAGAATGCATTAACTTCCAGAATGCTATGAATTCTCTGAACAACAGGATAAGCCAGACAGTTGCTGCACTGTTGAGGAGGCTTGGATTACCTTACATAGGCAATGAATCACATGGTAAAATTCGAATAAATGGTGTTTCTGTGAAGAGGTGGTTGCAGCCCAAGGTTGACCCTCCATTTGGTTGGAAACGAACAGATCTGAGCTTGTCCGAGACACGCCTAGGTAAAGGAATAGCTCATCAACAGAGAAAAATTCGTACTGGCTATCTGTCCTTAGAGTAGAAAGTTTCGGGAGAATAATGCCAAGTGGGAAATGCATTTCCACAACAATCTGGTGTTCTGGCTTAAATAGCTGTGCTCTTGGCACATTCTGCAACTAGCAGATGTAGTCTGAGTGTGCTATTGTTGACAAAGGACAGTGTCTTGCGGCAGTGCTAACACTAAGGCAATTTTGACTGAGAAATCAAGTGGGATTCTAGAAATTGTGAATGGTTTTTTTTTTTTTTTTTTCCTTGTGTAATTTACTTTTGATGTTAAAATAGAAATTAATAAATGCTAATAAAATATATAGTGTGGTTGCGATTGCTGTGAAATTTCTCCTTTTATTAAGTGCAATGTATGTTTTGACTGAACAGAAACATTGCCTCATTGTGATTCCCGGGCAAAGGTTTTCAATTATACTAGGCATAAATGCATAATTTTATGTTATGCTATGCACAGATATGATCCACTGCCATAAAAATGTTCTGCTTTTGTGGATTGTTTTGTTTATCTAAAGGAGGAATTCTTGTATACTGCCTGAGTAAAGTCTAAGAGATTCTTGCGCTTGGGGATTTAAGGCCACCAGAACTATTAAAAGTAGTGTTGAATGCTCCTGGAATAAGAATATCTGCTATCCAAGCCTGAAAATCAAGACATGGACCTATAGACTATGACTGCACTCTCAGTTTGGTGTATTCCCTTTCCTTATCATTCTACTCGAGCGCATGTCCTTTATTGGCTGCATCAAAATCAGAACATGATGGACCTGAACACTATAGCTGCACTCTGAATAGGTACGCTATTTTATCTCTCTATTTAGGAGCACATGCATGTCCCTTGAATTAGAGATTCATGTGAAAGTACATATCTGGTTAATATTACTTTGAAATCTCACTACTAAAGTTCAATTAACAGAACAAATGTGAGATGACAGACATCATAAAAATCAATTGATTTGAGATTCAATCCATATTCCGTAATATGTGATCTTGAGACAATTTGAAATTTCAATGCATAAAAAGTTTAAGCTTTCATTTGTATGTTGTGTATGTGAAATTTACAACTCTTGTGTGACAAGAGGAAAAAAGACAGAAAGTAGACACAATTTTTTTTTTTTTAAAAAAAAAAAAAAAGAGGAAATTTTTTTCTGAGTTTTGTGTTGCCCCTCTAAAATGAAGAGTTGTTGAGTTGAGAAGTGAGATGGATGAAAGTGTCTTCCTTGCAGGGAATTGTGAGACCGCCCATAGGATGATCAAACCCAAACTCTTCCTCTGCCCGCTTTAGCAAGCTCTGGAATGATGGATGATTTAGATATGCTATTGGAACCACATATCTCTTCTTCTCAATCTCTCCAACATATATTGCCAAGTGACCCTTTGGAACATCTGAATGATATCTGGTCCAGAGTGAGTGCAGAGTGCGGGATTGCTTGGCATTCACAATCGCGGAAAGCAAACGAATGGCCATAACCAACTCCCTGTGTAAGTACAGAAAGAAAACAAAACAAAGTTGAGTTTTTGATTAATGTAGAAGTTGATCTAAAGAGGGTTGGAGTGGAAGAGCATTTCTGGTGTTTATTTATAGGGTGGTTTCCAATGTGTTGCCAGTTAAGGTAAGCTGGTGTGAATGGAAAATGGGGCCTACTTCATGGGGGCTCACATGGCCTTGCTCTGATCAAAATCGGAGTTAATCTCTATCCTTGTGTGTGTGTGTTTTTTTTTTTTAATATGACTGCATATGGGGTTGGTTACACTGAATGTGATTTCTGCAGAACAGGTGATCAGATCGTACCAAGGAATATTCACTTGTGGGTAGTCTTGGAAGAAATTTTTGTGGTAAGTTGTATTCACTTCACAATCCATGTGGAGTACGTTTAACGTTAGGTCAGTAATCTCTATCAACATTCCCAGGCATTTGTGGAATATTTGTAACCACTAATTTAATCACCAAACCATGACTCAAGTAAAGGGAGTTCATGTTTACTTACACTATGCACTGCATTTGCTTTACTTTCAAGTTGGTTTGTTTATGTCATTGTCACATGTTCAACAATTGCCTACTTTATCACTTTAGTGGTGAATTCACGTGGGCAGTCTCTATCACATTTACTCTTTAAGTTAATTAGTATGTGATTAGTTTATAAGTATTCTCCCATTTTGTCTTCTTATCATATTTAGTGGTGAATTCCTGTTGACTGTAACTATTAGATTACTTATGATGAGCTAATGGTTAGTTTATACTATTATCGATCATGTTAGAAGTTAGTTTCTACCTTGAAAGAATACATATACTTGGACACTTGAATTGGTATTTTGAGGTGCATCAATATTATAACTAGGGTCAGTACCCACTCATTTAGTCATTTTTCCAACCCAAATACATTTAGAATTACTTAAAGAGTATAATTGTACCCATCCCTAACCCATTTAACACTACCTGTTTGTAGGGTATTCAAATCTGTTTTGAAATTCGTTTAATATACCAGTATGGGGACTGGCAAAACAAATCTGTACTCGATCGAAGTTCTTGGTAGTTATGTTTGAAACTTAAGTACTCTATTGTTATTAATCTCTTGCAAAACATTATACATATGCACACCGCAAATTATACTTTGGACCATGGTCCACAATGCATTATGGACTATGGTCATGGCTGATACTGCAGTTGTGTTGAACTGATACTACTGAACAGATACTGCAGTTGTGTTGAAAGGGAACTGCAGTTGCGCGGAACATAGGCCGTTCATCCGTTCAACACAACTGCAGTATCCATTCAACACAATTGCAGTATTAGTTCAACATAACTGCAGTTCCAGAAGGATGAAACGACCTCTGTTCCGTGCAACTGCAGTTTCCTTTCAACACAAATGCAATATCAGTTCAACACAACTGCATTATTAACTGACCCATGGTTCACGGTATAACGACTGCATATTATATATATATATATATATATATATATATATATATATATATATATATATATATATCAAGTACGTTTTGGATACCAATTAAGGGAAAATTATACTGTGGACCATGGTCATGGCTGATGCTGCAGTTGTGTTGAATTGATATTACAGTTGTGTTGAAAGGGAACTGCAGTTGCGCGAAACAGAGGTCATTTCATCCGTTCAACACAACTGCAGTATTAGTTCAACACACCTGCAATATCAATTCAACACAGCTGCAGTTCCAGACAGATAAAACGACCTCTGTTCCGTGCAATTGCAGTTCCCTTTCAACACAATTGCACTATCAGTGCATGGTCCACGGTATAACGACTGGCAATTAAGTGCCAAGTTTTAAGTATCAATTGAAGTTGTGATATGCATTATTTTATCAATTCTCCGAAGCCTTCCTAATTAGGATTTGGAAGGTGGTGTAGTCAATCATGCCCTTTCCTTGTCTTGCCACTGAAGAGCACATGTACGTCATTTTGAAGAGTGGATATATATATAATCGATCCAATTCATGTGCTATACATATTCGGTAAGCTTTATGGTTCCAACGCTCAACCGTTGAACTTTGGTATGTAGTAATATATATGCATATATGATATGATTTAATTCAAAATGCCAAGAGTTGAAGCATATATATATATGATGTAAACCAAATATATGTAATGATAGCACATGGAAATGTACTTCAAAGGACATGCATGTGGTTTTGAATAGAAAGATAAGGAAAGGGCGTACCGAACTGGAGAGAGAGAGAGAGAGAGCAGTTATTAGTTGAAAACACCAATTCGATCAAGAAACTCCATACGTAGATGCAATAAGCCATGCATGTCCTGTTCTTGCATAGCTGGAATATTCCTTTTGCGACTCGGATCGCGGTGCCTGACGCCACTAATTCTTTATTTTATTTTGTAATTTTGGGATATAATAAACAAAACTACCTCTAATCATCCCCTATCTCTATTATTAGTCTCATAATGACATGTGTCAGCAATGCGTATTAAATTAATGGATATGATCTGATGAAGCTACTTACCATGTTATATTTTTTTGTTTGTCTAGTCAATATTTTTTCTTTTCATTTTAATACTGCGTTGATTATAATGTGTTACTTTGCTATATTTTTTTAAAATCTTATATACGAATAAAAGAAAAAAAGAAACAAGATCATAATTCTCTCTCTCTCTTTTTTTTTTTTTTTTTTTTTTTTTTTTTTTTTTTTTTTTTTTTNGATGACTACAATCTATAGTAATTGTTCCACATAAAATAATATGTTTCGTTTGCAAGCTTTTGACCGTTGAGGTCATTTTTTTAAAATTTTTATTTTAAAATTAATTTTTAAAATTTGGTAAAAAAAAATTAGTTTTTAAAATTTGAGTTTAATTTATTTTAAATTTTTTAATTGTATTAACCATTCGTATATTTTGTATTTAAAATTTTATATTTGCTTCCGAATGTTAATTTTTTTTCTTTTGTAGATAATTTTGTATTCAAAAATTATTTTATTTCATTATTTAAATTTATTTTTAATTAAAATTGAAATTAAAAATTATAATTATAAAATTAAAATTATTAATTATAGAGAAACGAATAAAATAATAGGTGATGTGCAAGAGTGTGGAGGGGCCGGGCCCACAAAAAGGGGAGAAAAAGGGTTAAGGATTTGAGAAACAATAGGGGAGGAGATTATTATATGGTGGCAAACTATTGTGTGGACCATGGTCCACACAGTGCTGTGTGAACTATAACATAAAATATATTTTAATATACCAAAAGTACAATATTTGTGTACTAAATGTACTTTATACAAAATAATGTACCTTCGTTGAATATAATCTTCATTTTTAATAATATACTAAAAATACATTATTTGTGTACTTATGTACATTATTTGATAGTATGGTCCACAAATATGTGTGAATTTGCTTCTCTTTTATTTTAACTTAGCTATACATTCTAACAAATATTTTTAGTTGGCAAAAACTTGTGTGAGACCGTCTCACCATGAGACGGGTCGGGTCGGGTCGGGTCAAGATGCAAATGTAACACTTATATGCACAAATGCCATACTTATATGCTCAAATGTAATACTAATCAGGAATAAAATTTTTGTTACTTATTAGGTAAATGTAATACTTTTAAGGGAAAATACAATACTTTTACATTTCGATTTAAAAGTATTACATTTTTCCTCAAAAGTATTATATTTGCCCTTATAAGTGAGAGACACTTGTCAACATTACTTATTATGAGAAATGTATTACTTTTTCTCTTATAAGTAACAAAAATTGTATTTTTGATTAGTGTTATATTTGAGCATATAAGTATGAGATTTGCACATATAAGTATGACATTTGCATGGTGCTTTGACACGACCCGACCCGTCTCACGAATAAGGATCCGTGAGACGGTCTCACACAAGTGTGACCCTTTTTAGTTACTTAAAGTCAACACATGTTTGCTCAATTGGTGGTAAGAACTCATATAAGACTTTTCTGTGATTTTTAGGCAGGAGGGGAACAAGAAATTTAGTTTAGTGGGTGAAAAATAAAAATATTTATGATAAAATATGAAATTGTTGAAATAAACGATATATAATTTCTATTTACATGATATTCTTAAATGCCTTTTATTTTAATTAGATCAACTGTAAGTATTTCTAGAATAATTTAAATATGATGACGTACGTACATTTGAAACTTATAAATTATATATTGACTACATAATTCATAAAAAATAAATTTTATTTTAAAATATTTTTCACAATCTATATCTATATTATATATAAAAGTAAAATCCTCCTATTTTATTTTTCCTGCCCAAACTTTTGTAGTTAATTAATTAAACATTTCTAGAGTGGCACACTCCTCAAAACCATTTTCACACGATTAAAACGACATGCTGTCCTCCTCACTCATAAAATCCTCACTACTCAACACAATGGAATCATCCTCACAAGAAAAACAAGTAGTATCCACAAGAGTTTGAGCACCAAGATTTTCAAAATTAAAAGAGCAAAGAGACTCAAGAACATTACCTCGCTTTGTCTCTTCATCTTCCCATATGACCTCTATATTTTCATCATCTTCACTCTCTAATTCGTACCCATTTTGATTTTCGAACTCGAAAGTTGGAATCTCTTGAAGCACCGGAGTCTCACTCTCCAATTTCCTCTCTTCAACACTCACCTCTTCACAATTGTTTCTTATTTCAACTCCCTTCACATCCCTTGAATTGGTTTCAAGCATCGGGAGGTCATCCATAGTGGGGTAAACATGTTTGGATGAAATTCTCTTCATGAACTCCTCCGTCATGACTAGCATTTTTGTTTCCATTTCTTTCAATGGAAGGCCTTCCATCGGAGGGTGACAAGATATTCTTTCATTTCGCCCTTGAGTTCGGCTCTTAGTTTGGCTGTATCCTCCTTGGCTATTTCTATGAACACTCCTAATTTCTCGTTCAAGATCTTTATCTCATCGTCGGCCGGTGGGAGCTTCTCACAAGGTGGACTTCCGTAGGAATTGGTGAGGGTGTGGTATGGTGTATAAGGTGGTGTTTCATAGTGATATATAGCATCATGCCCTTCATGGAAATGTGGTGGAGGTCGGTAGGAAGTGTTTGGGTAGGAGGTGGGATACAAATATGGCTTATGGGTGTAGCTTGGTTGCTTTGGTTGAGGATTATCACAAGGTGGAGGTTCAACTTTTGTAGGAATGATGACCTTTGGTACCAATTCGCACCTCAGGTCAATCTCCTTCATCATTTGATATAGTCGGTTGTTGATACTCTCCGCGATAAAGCTCAATGACTCCTCTTTCTCTTGGGATGTTGGGATTTCAATTCTTTCTCGATTATGCACATAGGAGGTAGCATATGGATGATGTTCATAGATAGGATAAGGATATGGATATGGAGGTGGGGTGTAATGGTATGGTGGCGGTGGGTAAACATAGGGATATGGGTGGTGATGGAAGTAATGTTCATAGGCTTGGGGTGGAATAGTCCTAAAGGATTGTCCACCATGAGGTGGATAACCATGGGGATGCATATAAGCACTCATTGGCAAGCTTCCGAATGATTTTTAACAAAAATTCCCTGCACAAAGCTTAGCCAACCACAAGTCTTTTGCAACTAAAAGTAGTTGCAAGTGAGCAACAAGATATGCAAGACAAATAGGCTCACTTCCGAATTCAAGCAACAAAATAAGAAAAGAAAACAAACAAAAGAAAGCAATTTAAGAACTCTTAACCATCAACTCCCTAAATGTCAAACACAATTCAAAAACCGTTTGTCATCCCCGGCAATGACGCCATTTTGATGTTGTAGTTTATGGTGAGGTGGAATGAGTGATAAAACGAGGAAGAAGTTCCCCGAGTGTCGTGTTCTCAAGGATGACAAATTGTAACCGAATTATGTGTTGGCATTTAAGATGTTAAGGGGCAAGAGTTACAAGGATCACTCAAGGCAAAAAGATGCATGGAATAAGAAGTAAACAAATGTAAACAAGGCAAATGATCAAAGGAAAACACACGTAAAGATAAGCGGATTGGACTAGGATCCCCTAGTTCTTGCACTCAACGTCCTAAGGTAGAGGTCGGATTGACGATTGATTCATCTAAGGAAACTATACGCACACTACCGAGTGGCGTCTCACTCGGACTCCCAATCCTCATTCGGTTGGAGAATTTCATCGAACACTTGGTCTACGAGTTTCCTCCAGATCTCATCCTCCCGGATAGAAGGCGGGAGATGTGACATTGGAGCTCTCACACACTTGTGATATCTCGCTAAGTGTGTGATCTCTAACTCTTGGTGCAATCGGGGCCCTTGATTCAGCAAGATCATGGATGATCATACTCACAACATAGATTTATCAAAATCAATTCAATCCAATTTCAATCAATTCAAATCATGAGTGCAAAAGCAAAGATTCCTAATCCAATCCTAACTAACTAGCCACTAACATTCATGTTTATCAAACCTATCATCATCTCAATTTCAATTTTAAAAGACAAAATTGCAATCAAGAACAATTCTCAAGCTAATCTTTAAATTGGAAATTGAAAAGTAACAATTGAATTCTAAGTCTAACAATTAAGAAGATCACAAAAAAAGAAAAAGGAAATGGATTACCAAATAAGCTTCAATAAAATCTTCACTTGATTATCCTAAGTTATGCAAAAAGTAATTTCTAATCTAAACTATGCTAACTACTGAAAAATTTTCGCCAAAAGCCTCTATTTATAGGGTTGAATCTGGGTCGCGTACGAGGGGGCGTACGCTACCTCGCACGCGACGGTTTTCTAGCCAAAGTTCATTCTCCACGAGTGGAGAAGTGGCGTGGGACCCTACTGGAACTTGTCCACGACCCCTCCACGCGTGGAGGGGTCCCATCTTGCCCCGGGCCTCCCGTCTTCACTCTGTTTGCTCGCCAAGTCCTCTTGTCTTGCCCAATGGTTCCCGGGACCTATATAAACATTTGAAAACACCAAAGAAATAATTTTGCACTAGACCTACGCATTAGAGCATAAAAACGCTATAAGTTATTCACAAAAAGATGCTAATCACTACTAATTAACCCCAATTCAGACCCTAATTTTTAGTTATCTTGGGTGCTTGTCAGTATTTAAGGGAGCTTGGAAGAGAGAAGAGGGGAGTTCAACAATTTGGAGAAGTGTTCCACCATTTTAGAAGTAAATCTAGACTTTTTAGGGAGAGAAGTAGCTAGATTAGAGCTAGAATTTCTTGATCCTTGCTACAAATTGGAGCTTGAAGAAGTTGTGGATTGCATTTACTCTGGCTTTGGTAATTCCTAGATATTGATTTACATTTGCTTTTAGTTTTCAATTGCAAGTTCCTTTTGATTATCAATTGAGCTTTTAGATCTATCTTGCTTTCAGTTTCATACTATGATTAACAAGATTTACTTGGGAGTTGGATGCTCCACACTAGGAATCATGCTTGATTGAATTGAATTTTTCCATTAAATTGAGAAATGCAAGTTAGGTTTCATGTGTTCATGTGTGGATGATGTTGTGATGAGATTTGTGCCTATTGGTAGCCACAATAGGTAGAAAGAGGGAGGAAGTAGAGGTTGCAAGATATCGGACCTCCATGAGTCTTACTTGTCCACATTCTCGCCCTTAGTCCAGGAGGACAAAGCTCGGAAGGAGTGGTAGACCATGTGTTTGATAAAATGCCCCAACCGATTGAGGATGTGGGAGTCCAAGTGTGACGTCTCTTGGTGTAGGTGCCATTAGCTTCCTTGAATGAGACTTGCTTGTGTTGTCTCGATTTCACTATACTACATCATGCATGAGACCTAGTGAAGGCATCCATCTCCTTGCTTTAGTTAATTCTTTACACTTTATTTTACCTTTGTTGAACCTTCGCTCCATGATACATTTTTCTCTTAATTGATTCTTGCGACTCTTGCCTCCTAACATCCTAAATGCCACACACTTGCCTCGGTTCCAATTTGTCATCCTTCGAGAACACGACACTCAAAATGGCGCATCCAATTTGTCATCCAACTTATTCCTCGTTTACGCACCTTCCACCACCGCTAAAACTATAAACATCAAAATGGCGCCGCTGCCGGAGATGACAAATAGTATTTGAGTTGTGTGCTTTGACATTTAGGAAGTTATTTGTTAAGAGTTCTTGAATTGCTTTTCTTTTTAACTTGTTTTTTCTTTTGCATCTTGAGCTATATTGTTGAATCGGTTGTTGAGAAGTGAGCAATTACACTTGTTATATCTTTTTGCTCACTTGCAACCGATACTTGTTGCAAGACAATTATTGGTTAAGCTTTGTGCAGGAAATTCTTGGTGAAAAACATTTGAAAGCTTACCAATGAATTCATATATGAGCCCCCGTGGTTGCCCACACCATGAGGGAAATCCATGGAAATACACCTCACCCAAACCTTATGTTCCATATCCCTATTACCCCCATTCTACATATGCTTACACTCCACCACCATATCATTATTCACCACCCCTTTACAATTATCCACCTCAACCACCATATTCATATCCACATCCTTACCCGTGTACCTATCGCCAATCATCATATGGCCCCCCGACACCAATTCCATACCCCACCAATCCCATTTCTTGGGAAAAAGCCCCGCTTAATGACCCCCCATCAACCAAATGGTCCGAAGAGATTGAGGTTCTACGACAAAAAGTGGAATCATTCATAGGTATGACCAAGGAGGATACGACTAATCTCAAAGCCGAGCTTAAGGACGAGCTCGGTGAATATCTTGCGAACCTCCGGGAATGAAATTTACAACCCTTGAAAGATTTGGAATCCAAAATTTTGTCTATGACGGGGGAAATCTTGAAGCCAAGGTCATCAATGACCAACACCCCCGCACTAGATGACACCCCGGCACTTGAAGAAGTTCCAACTCTCGAGTTGGAAAATCGACAAGGGGGGAAGATTGAGAGCAAAAATGAGGAAGAAGTTTAGGTAGTATGGGAAGGTGATGAGCCAAATGGTAAAATTCTTAACCCTACTTATGACACTATTCTTGACAATCTAGATGTTCAATCTTTTGGTAACAATGCTTTTGACACTTGTGTGGATGACTCCCATATGGTTTGTGATGACAGTCTTGATGAACGAAACAAGGCTTGTTTCTTCTTTTGGGAAGATTATTCCATAGAAGTGTGTGATGATGATTTGATTAATACTTGTGAGGGTTGTGAGGAATACTCCCTTTTGTTTGATGATGACTATGTTTGCTTCAATTTTTAGGAGGATGAATCCTTTGACTTGTGTAACAATGGGTTAATAAGTGAGAGGGATGATGTGTCGTTCTATTCTTGTGAAGATGAGGGTGATGCTTCTATCTACTTGAGTGTGGGGATGAAAAAAAAGGGAGCGAGAAGGTGGCCATGAAAAATGAGGGATTTGTCACTTTTGACAACTTTGAAAAGGAGGAATGGAAAGAGAGTGCAATGCTTGAAAGTAAGAGAGGGAGTGAGGGGATGTGGTATCAAAAAGGGTGCTGAAAATGAAAAGATGATTGAGGTTGGAGAAGAAACAAAAGAGAGAAGGGAACTTCAATCCATCCTTGAGAGATTGAGGGTGGTGTGCAAGGCTAAGTTTCGTTCAATCATGAAAATTGTGCTTCCTTTTATTTATGGTTGAGTATCCCATGAATAGTCCTTCGTCAGCCCTTTTGTCGAAAGCCTTAAGATAAGTTTTTCCATTGTTGTGAATAAAGCATTTGCTATCGAAGATATGAAAGTAGCTCACAATTGGCTTTTGCCTTTCCATAGTTCGTAGGAAGTGATCCCATGAACTTTGTTGATAATGGATCGATTTTGAGTGTAACATGCAATTTTAACAGCCTCGGCCCAAAACCTTTTAGGCAAAATGGAAAAAGCTATCATAGTCCTTGTTGCTTCATTGAGTGCTTTATTTCTTCTTTCGGCTACTCCATTCTGCTGTGGAGTCCTTGCCGCTGAGAGTTGATGTAGAATACCATACTGACTACAGAATCTTGAATTACCTTGTTGGCGAACTCTGTGCCTTGATCTGAAAGAATTTTGATTATGCATATACCCTTTTTTGTTTGAAGTTGCCTTAATAGTTCGGGTAACATCTTCTCGGTCTCATTCTTCTTCCTTAAGAATAGTGCCCAAGTATATCTCGTGTAGTCATCTACTACCACCAAGTTATACTTTCGACCACTTAGACTGACTGGGTCGATTGGACCGAATAAATCCATATGCAACAGACTAAATGGCCTAGTTCGAATCATGAGTTTTAGACTTGAATGTAAACTTGATTTGCTTTCCCTTCTGGCAGGCTTCATAAATCTTATCTTTGTTAAAAGTCATGTTTGGTAATCCCTCTACCAAAACTCTTCTAGATAGCTTGTTAATGGCCTTGAAGTTGAGATGACTGAGTTTATAATGCCATTCCCAACTCAAGTCATTTTTATTCTTAGCTACCATGCATACATTCAGCTTGGCCGATTTCCATGCAACTACGTACATGTTCTTCCTTCATCTTGTTGTAAGGACCATTTCTCCATTTACTTCGGTGGTTACACAACATTTACCTTTAGAGAATTCCACCTTATACCCTTTGTCGCATAACTAACTTGTACTCAACAAGTTGAACCTTAATCCTTCGACATAAGAGAAAAACATGAATGATGAGTCTATTCTAGATGACATCACTTATTCCTTTGGTTCAGCCACTAGATTCGCCTCCAAAGATTGCTTTAGGACCATTTACTTCCTTGTAGTTGCTCAGCTCAGATTTGTTTCCCATCATATGCTTTGAGCAACCGCTATCTACATACCATATGGTTCTGTTGCCCTACAAACAAATATTAGTTTATTTTAGGTACCCATACCTTCTTGGGTCCTTTCAGGTTAACGCTAAGCTTGGGCATCCATGCGAACCTAGAACTTGTTAAGCACATCCTTGGTCTTCTATACCCATTAAATACCTTATAATCATATGGAATGAAATAGAACTTTTGGGACTTTTTAGGTGCATAAATTTTCTAAAATTGGGGTTTTGGCATGTTGCTATGCACCCTAGTATAGAACGTGTTGGTCCCGATTGGGTGGTGAAAAGTCTAGAAGGGGGGGGGGGGGGAATAGACTTTTCAAAAAAATTAAAATTTATAACACTTTAACAAAATAACTCTAATTAAAGTGTTGGTCCTGATTGGGTTATGATTTTTTTCAAGAGGCTAAAGTAGAGTGCACAACGGAATAATTGTATGTAAAGTGCTATAATAAAATGAAGAATTAACTGGGCATTCACGGTATGCAAAATTATAAAGAAATACATGAGTTGTGTCACTTGTGTGTGAACTTAGTTGTGTTGCATGCAAGATAAAGTATGCGTAAAAATAATAAATAAAGTAGAGAGAGAGAGACGATTTTATAGTGTGGTTCGAAGGTGATGTAATCCTTCTACTCCACTCTTCTCCTTTCACTCCAACACCAGTGCTAGTTCTCCAACTCAGCACTTCGTAGTGCCTTGAACACAAAGCCAACACTAACTCAACTAAGCCCAACTCAGCACTTCGTAGAACACAAAGCCAACACTAACTCAACTAACTAAGCACTTCGTAGTGCCTTGAACACAAAGCCAACACTAACTCAACTAAGCCCAACTCAGCACTTCGTAGAACACAAAGCCCACAAAGCCAACACTAACTCAGCACTTCGTAGTGCCTTGAACACAAAGCCAACTTAGCCCAACTCAGCACTTCGTAGAACACAAAGCCAATGCGGGAGAAGCAACTAACTCAGCACTTCGTAGTGCCTTGAACATAAAACCAACTTAGCCCAACTCAACACTTCGTAGAACACAAAGCCAATGCGGGAGAAGCTTTCACTCCTAGGGTTTTCACAACTCTTCTGCTACTCTACCCTCTACGAGTGCGTCTACACCAAGCCTCCTAGGGCTCTTCGATTGTGGCTTTTGTATAAGATACCGTGACCTCCTTCCTCATATTTAAAATCTATAGATCAAGACAAAGCGTAACCCCCTCTTAAACATCTTTTCGAAAATATGTTAATAAGAAGATTTGATCCTTAAACCTTTGGCATTAAATCCTTACTAATCCTTTTCTTCCATTTGTGCCACTTGAATTCTTGTCAATCTTTTTGTTCCAATATTCTCTTATACTCATTGCTTAATCAAGACTTGTAGAATAATCCATAGCTTCTAAAAGTGTGACCTTTTCTTCATCTACTAAAAATGGCGTGACTTTCCTTCATCTTCCAAAATTGTGACTTCTTCTGAAAGTGTGACCTCTTCTTCATTTGCATGATTTTCTCCTTGGCAAAAATTACATGAATTCTTCCTTTAAATTAGGGAGAAGCGTGATTTACTCCCATAAATAAAAAATGTAGTTCCCATAATTTATATCTTCTTTCCAAGAACAAAATCTTCAAAATAATTTCTTCCAAAAATCAATTTGCGATCATAGGCTTCAAATTAATTTTCCTCTTGCTCTTTTCACGTACCAATTTCTTCGTCTTCTTGAAAAATAATTTCTTGAACTTGTTGAGAAGACTCATAAACCAAATAAAATAAATAGGGGACTAAAGTTTATCCTATATTACATTTTGGCTCATCAAAATCTAATTACAATTTATTCCTAACAATTCCACCTTTTTGATGATGCCAAAACCTATACTTAGTCATTTGTCTTAGTCAATTTTTTATTTCTTTTACTAAAAAAAATTCTTTGAATCTTTATTTTATTTTGACTAGCCTCTGATGAGTTTAACATCAATATATGACCTACAAGAATNATAACACTTTAACAAAATAACTCTAATTAAAGTGTTGGTCCTGATTGGGTTATGATTTTTTTCAAGAGGCTAAAGTAGAGTGCACAACGGAATAATTGTATGTAAAGTGCTATAATAAAATGAAGAATTAACTGGGCATTCACGGTATGCAAAATTATAAAGAAATACATGAGTTGTGTCACTTGTGTGTGAACTTAGTTGTGTTGCATGCAAGATAAAGTATGCGTAAAAATAATAAATAAAGTAGAGAGAGAGAGACGATTTTATAGTGTGGTTCGAAGGTGATGTAATCCTTCTACTCCACTCTTCTCCTTTCACTCCAACACCAGTGCTAGTTCTCCAACTCAGCACTTCGTAGTGCCTTGAACACAAAGCCAACACTAACTCAACTAAGCCCAACTCAGCACTTCGTAGAACACAAAGCCAACACTAACTCAACTAACTAAGCACTTCGTAGTGCCTTGAACACAAAGCCAACACTAACTCAACTAAGCCCAACTCAGCACTTCGTAGAACACAAAGCCCACAAAGCCAACACTAACTCAGCACTTCGTAGTGCCTTGAACACAAAGCCAACTTAGCCCAACTCAGCACTTCGTAGAACACAAAGCCAATGCGGGAGAAGCAACTAACTCAGCACTTCGTAGTGCCTTGAACATAAAACCAACTTAGCCCAACTCAACACTTCGTAGAACACAAAGCCAATGCGGGAGAAGCTTTCACTCCTAGGGTTTTCACAACTCTTCTGCTACTCTACCCTCTACGAGTGCGTCTACACCAAGCCTCCTAGGGCTCTTCGATTGTGGCTTTTGTATAAGATACCGTGACCTCCTTCCTCATATTTAAAATCTATAGATCAAGACAAAGCGTAACCCCCTCTTAAACATCTTTTCGAAAATATGTTAATAAGAAGATTTGATCCTTAAACCTTTGGCATTAAATCCTTACTAATCCTTTTCTTCCATTTGTGCCACTTGAATTCTTGTCAATCTTTTTGTTCCAATATTCTCTTATACTCATTGCTTAATCAAGACTTGTAGAATAATCCATAGCTTCTAAAAGTGTGACCTTTTCTTCATCTACTAAAAATGGCGTGACTTTCCTTCATCTTCCAAAATTGTGACTTCTTCTGAAAGTGTGACCTCTTCTTCATTTGCATGATTTTCTCCTTGGCAAAAATTACATGAATTCTTCCTTTAAATTAGGGAGAAGCGTGATTTACTCCCATAAATAAAAAATGTAGTTCCCATAATTTATATCTTCTTTCCAAGAACAAAATCTTCAAAATAATTTCTTCCAAAAATCAATTTGCGATCATAGGCTTCAAATTAATTTTCCTCTTGCTCTTTTCACGTACCAATTTCTTCGTCTTCTTGAAAAATAATTTCTTGAACTTGTTGAGAAGACTCATAAACCAAATAAAATAAATAGGGGACTAAAGTTTATCCTATATTACATTTTGGCTCATCAAAATCTAATTACAATTTATTCCTAACAATTCCACCTTTTTGATGATGCCAAAACCTATACTTAGTCATTTGTCTTAGTCAATTTTTTATTTCTTTTACTAAAAAAAATTCTTTGAATCTTTATTTTATTTTGACTAGCCTCTGATGAGTTTAACATCAATATATGACCTACAAGAATTGTTTTTAGATTGAAAATTTTCCTAAATGCATAACTGAGATTAAATATAATT
This sequence comes from Ipomoea triloba, assembly GCF_003576645.1. Lineage (NCBI taxonomy): Eukaryota > Viridiplantae > Streptophyta > Magnoliopsida > Solanales > Convolvulaceae > Ipomoea > Ipomoea triloba. Next base: position 11,536,931 of record NC_044927.1, read on the forward strand.
TCTTCCTTTTAAAAAAAAAACATTATTCTCAGGCATGCATTTGATACAAACTAAATATAAAAACAGTTCAAACAAAACTTAATAAACATATATAATAAGTGCTAATTTAAAGCATAAACCATAGTCATAGGAAGTATTTCACAAAAGTAGTTTCAAAATCAAATTACATTACCAAAATCATATTTTCTTTTTGGCATTTGTTTCTTCTTCAATCCTTATGTTGATATGATCCCTCAAGTCTTTGAAATTTCCTTCAAACTTGGCATTTTTGTTCTTGGCTTGAACTTGATTAGACAGGTAGTATCCATAGGCTTCCTAAATGGATTCCTAGCAGTACTCCTTCACGAAACCATTTGATACATTCTGGAAAGCTCCTTTCTCCATCCAAGTGCTTGCCTTCATGACCTGTATAATTCATTAGTTCTTTCATCACATTAACTTCATTAGACAAATAAAACATTTTCCTTTTTGGGACTTCAGGACCCCTTTTTCAATTCTTCTTCAAGTCTACTATTTTGATTTGCTACCCAGGCAACTTGATCCTTCTTAGGCCGCTTCTTGATTAAAGGAGGTGCATCATTCAAGGTGTATTTGGGTTGCTCTTCTCTAAAGTAGTCAATGACACCAAATTTTGGACCTGTGGTACCTACAAATTGAGAAAAACTACTACCACCACTAGATCTTCCTCTTCCTCTACCTCTACCTCTTCCCATTAGCTTCCTATGGGAGCAAATGAGGGACTTAGAGCCAAATGACTGCTCTCTTCCCCCTTTTTGGCGTAATCAACCAACAACTCAACATTGCCATCAATCTTGGTAACTTTGGCTTCAATGCTGTCTACTTTGGCAGAGGTTGCAGTATTTTCACTTCTCAAAGTTGACAACTCATTATGAAGATCAGTAATCTGGTTCTGTTGCTGATGAATTACATTGAGTAGCCCCTTGTTTTGCTCAATTGTAAATTTTTGCAGTGCTTTCACCAACTTAGAAGCTTTTTCATCCCACTTTTTCTCACTCTTCTCAGTAGAATGTTTCAATACTTTGGTTATATCTTTTTGTTGATCATTCAAACTTGTCAATTGTTTGAATATATTCTCATGTGCATCTCTAATATCTCCTTTGAGTTCAATCACTTTTTCAAACTTTGTGCTAATTTCTTCCCGACATTCATCAACTTTGAGAAATAGGGAGCTCCGCTGATTATCTTCATCTTCCTTGTTTCCTGAACTTAGACTTTTCTTCAGATCAAGAATTTGTTTGTCAAATTCTGCTTGTTTCTGTTGAATGGGAACAGTAACCAATTGCATTTGCTTCTCCTCTTCGGTTGGTACTTCCATGTTCAAAGCATCATCATTTTCCGGTTCACTAGTCTCATATGTTTCAGAGATCACCAATTTTCTTCTTTTTACTGATGGAGCATGTTCTTGTTGGTCCCAAGGGGATGGGGTACAAGTCTAGAGGGGGGGTGAATAGACTTGTATAAGATTTTGCAAATCTTTTTCGACCTCTCGTGTGTATTGGACTTAGGATGTTTAGGTCCGATACCTCACAAGATGAAGACAAAGTTTTATGCGCAGCGGAAAAGTTATCCCCTTTTTAATTAGCACGAGTTTGAGTTAGTTTGAGAGGTGTGATTATATGCAGTGCAGTTCGAGAGTTAGATAGCGAGAGATAAAAGCAGAAAGTAAATGCGAGAGAGATTTTTAAGTGGTTCGGCCAACCCGCCTACGTCCACTCTTCTTCTAGAAACTCCCTAGAAGGATTGCACTAAAACTTCCCTTTTTAGTACAATATCGAGCGCTTGAGCTTTGATCACGAAGCCCGCCTCAAGCCTCAGGTTTTTTGCCCCGCTTCTTGTTACTCCACCTCTCGAGCACTTGAGCTTTGGTTACCAAGCCCGCCTCAAGCCTCAAGATCTTCACAAGACAGCTCCCAGGTTACTCCGCCTCTTCTTGCCTTCTCCAAAGCAAGGTTGTTCCGGTTGTCACAGGTTGAGTGTAACAATCTCCAATCTGACCGAGAGCTATCGTTGAATAGACTTCCTTGTAGAGCAGCCTCGGTCACCTTCTAGATGTATAGTAGGTTAAGCTTTGTAACTCTCTCAAACACTAAGATGTGTTTTTCTCGCTGTTTTGAATATTAAGGATGATATTCCAGATTGAGCTCTTGCACCTTGAACGTTTGAATCAGACACTTCTTATTCGAAAAACTCTAACTCTCCTTCACTTGTGTCTTCACGTCCTTATATATGAGAGTTGAGGAATAATTCCGTTGGAGGGAAAATTATTCCATTTGAAATCTGTCTCCCATGCTGATCATGGGACTTGCATAATTTTAGCATGTTTCATGGAGTGGTGGTCTTGTAACTTGAACCCTTTGTCTTGTAGTGAATATCCCATAATCCACTTTCTTGAGTCCATGCTCCACTTACTGCTTTTGGTAAAAGTTACTCTTTTTATATTCCCATTGATCCTCGTTTTAGGGAATAAGACCGACCTTGGATTGGTGCATATTCTATCTGTTTGTTGTGGAATTCTGACGTGGCATCCACTTCTGGTTGTTCCATCATATAGCTTTTGGCACCTCCTTAATATCTTATCTCCATGAAATTCTTCTTCTCCAAACTTAGATTACTTTATCCATGCATGTTGACTGCCATTCAGCCCTTTGGAGAAGTACCAGTTCATCGAGACCAATGTTGATGTCTCGACCACTTGATGTCTCGACCACTTGATGTCTCGATCTCATGTCTCGAACTGGATTGATGTCTCGAGAGATCCCATCTCTCGAACTTTGCTTATGTCTCGAGACTTAGTTGATGTCTCGATCCCATGTCTCGAACTGGATTGATGTCTCGAGAGATCCCATCTCTCGAACTTTGCTTATGTCTCGAGACTTAGTTGATGTCTCGCAGACCCTTATTCCTCCAGTGTTGTCTCGTGCCTTCTTCTGATCTATCTATAAGGTTACAACACGAAACTTTCTAAGATGTTCAAACAAGTTTACCTTAAGCTTAAATATTTTCCGAGTTGAGCTCAATTACCCGGTTGTATTTTCGCTCTTAGTTTACTTGTCGAACTTACAAGGATTTCCTATCCTTCGAGACTTAGGGGATTGTGAATTACATTTGGTATCATCAAAACCTATTACATTATGTTCCTAACAATTTCCCCCTTTTTGATGATGCCAACACTTATACTTACTTATATGGCTGATTTATAAGAAAATAAACTTTGATTTTATTTTTCAGCGCATACGGTAAGTTTGACAAACTAATCTGCTAAAAACATGTAGAGAAAACTCACGCAACACCCCCAGCAAAAGATATTTATATTGATATAAAGGAAGTGTTACATAACTTAGCAGGAAAGTTAAAAAAAAAGGTAAAGAACAACATGAATTTGGAATGCATGTAGACATCGAGAGCTTACTGCTTTTCTGCTTTTCTCTTCTCGTTTATGGCTGCTCGTGTCTTGATGGGATCTTTGGAATTTACCAGATCGAGGTATTCATCTGATACGTCAAGGTGAAGATAGTTGATGAAGGCTTCACCTATGAATCTCCCTTCGATTACCCCATCTCTCCACCATTCGATGCATTCTAGAGGAGTAAGGCCGCTGTGAGAAGATAAGTCAGTTTTGGCAAGAAGACTTACTATGATTCCGTTTAGAAATTCTGTAGAGTCTTCCTTGATTCCCATTCTGTATCCTCTCATGAACTGCTCATCTTTCTTCTCTTTGGCCGTTTGTTGTTCTAGCCTTTTCTTTTTCCTTTCTCTGTCATCTTCTCTTCTCTTCTCCATTTCCAGTGTGCGCTGAACCCTTAGATCTTCCTTTCTTTTGGCTTCCTCCATTGCCTTGCTCATTGTCCTTGGAATTTTCGGAGGAGGTCCAGTGGTTAAGGGTTCACTAGCTGCCCTTTTCTTGCTTGTGGATGTCCCTCGTGTTCCTAGATTTTTCCCCGGACTTTCTTCCCCCTTGTTGGCATCATCCTGACGGGAAAGAAGGATGGACATACCTTCGAAAAGTGATTGTAGCTGGGCAAGCACTTGGTTCGACAGATCATCGAGTAGTGCTTTTATCACGTCCTGTCGAAGTTCACTGGAATTCTGGAAGGCTCGAAGCTCGGCTCGTAATTCGGCTACTTCAGCCTTTGCTCCTTCAGCTTCTGCTCGAGCTACTGCAGCTTCATTGGCAGCTCGCCGTGCTGCATCCTCAGCCCATACTGCCTGTTCGAGAAGTTCTTCATGGCTGGCTCGGGATTCACTTGTGCCAGCAGTAGGCATTGACGCATTGCGAACAATGGTCAGCATACGCTCAAGTTGAGCCATCTTCTGAGACTGATCGGCCATGAATTGGCGCACCTCGCCAATGAAAGCTTCTTCGGCCTGTCGATCATAATCAGAAGTAGGAGGAGGAGAGTGAGTAGTACCTTTCATCGGAGAGGACTTGGGTGCTTCCAGATTTCCACCCATGACTTGCAGTTGCGAGTCCACCTCTCGATTGAGTTCCTGAGGGTCAGCAGGGACACTGGGTTCAGAGCTCGAAGGTAGCTCCATGTCAGGTGCTTCCCGGTTTCCACCTGAGGGATGGATCACTTCTCGCTCATCACCTCTCGAACCTGGAGCCTCAGCAGCAGCAACTGGTGGGATTGGATCAGCTAATGGACGCTTCCCTGTTTCCATCCAATTGAAGATCCTTCTCAGCGTCACCTCTTGAACCAGAGTTGGGAACTTGATCTTCTGCCGGTGTGATTAGAGTTGAAGAAGAGGGTTGTGCATCGATAGGTGCTTCCCGGTTTCCACTATTGATAGGCACAACTTCTTTCTCGTGACTTTTCGAACCAGCAGGACTTTGCACATTCTGCTTTTGTTGGTCATTCTGCTCCATTTCAGTCTGCTCAGGTGAATCAGGGATCACTATGGTTTCAGGAGCAGCTGGAGCACTCCATCTTTGTCTATCAACCATCCTGGCAGCAAAGGTTGATGCTGTATCATCTGGTAGCAGGAATGGTGATGGCAGTTCCATGTCGATAGGAAAGCCTGGGAGTTGGAGCAACAAAATTTCACCCTCTCGAACTGTCTGTGCTTCATCGGTGTCATTCAAGGGTGTGGACTCAGGTGCTGGCAGCAGTAGAACTGAGTTGGGTGCTACCTCAAGTGCTTCAGAGGTCTCGGATTCATCTCTCGAAGCTACTACCTGTTCGTCCAGAGCAGAGTCACTCACTTGTGACAGAGGAATTGCCGCTGTTGCAATAGGATTGTCAGGATCATTTCTGGCAACTCCTGAGGTCTCTCCTGGACCTCTCATATCCCCTACATTCTGTCTCAAAGATAGATCAGTGGCGAGCCTGATACTTCTTGAAACTTTGCTTCTACTTCAGGATCCATTTCAGGCTCGGCTTCGCCTTCTTGTACATCAACAACTATGCCCTTTCCTTTGTCAGATCGACCAAGATTCCTTCTGGTCACTTGCATCTCATGGGCAAGGTTTAGAAGTTCATTGCTGGGATCTCGGTAAGGTTTAACCAATTTAAAGCAAAGACCTCCTCAACCTCCATATCTGCTGCTCTTGAAATCAGTTGATCAATCGGACCTGTTCTCCAGTTAATCCATCGAAGTACTCTGGAGAAGCCATCCAAGCTAGACACATCTTCAACACTTTGATTCAATTGAGAAGTGACTTCAGCATTCAAATCATCAGATTCAGTAGATAGGATTTCTGTTGATGATGCAGCTTCTACTGTTTGGTCGTTGATCTCTCGATTGTGCTCCGAGAGATCATCACCTGTCACCACATCCGCTGTTACTCTGGCTATAGCATGTTCGACTTGAGCGGATTCGGTGGATGTAAATTCCACATTATAAGCACTTTGCACTGGGTCCCTGACCACAGTGCTCTGATCATCAGCAGCGGCTTCAACTGATCCTTGCGCTTCTGCTGCTGGAACTGTTATCTCTCGAACCACCTCTCGTGGTTCCTCAACATCTGCCTGTACTGGATCACTGATGTAACCCCCCACCTATTTCAGTAAAATTAAGGTTCGAAAAACATTTCTTTAGGCTATAACATTCATGAGATGATCTCCCGATGCCTCAAAAGAATTATTATAAGTAAGGACAGTTAGTAATAAGCTGCGATCGTACGTCCCGGTCACGAACCGTAAAAATTTTAGGAACTACTATTCGGACCCGTTTTTCCTAGGAAATGGATTTTTAGGCATAATACTATTATTCTTGAATTTCCTATTTAATTAGATTAGCCCATAGCAGCCAAAATTTATTTGTGATCGTACATCGCGAAATTTCGCGGTGTACCGAACCTAGCCCAATTTTGAGTTCTAGACTGGAATAAATTTTTGGGTTCGAGAATTATTTGAATTGAATTAGTTTCTACCAAGAATTCATCTGATTTAATCCCAATCAGTCTAAGCTAAGATATTTTAGATTATTTTATTCCATTTTATTTTGGATCTTATCCCCAAGAGTGGACTAGTCAACCAAGTGGGTAGATATTTAAGCCAATTTTTTTCCCATTTTGCTTGTGTTGGCCGAAAAATAAGAGAGAGGGAGAGAGAGTGGGATCTTCATCATCTTCATCAAGCTTCAAGACTCCATAGCTAGCAACTTCTTCACAACTCTCAAGTTATTCGGTAAAACTCCAATTTTATTCGGTAGATAGCTTTATTTTTCATCCTAGAACATGAATCTAAGTTAAGATNATTCTGCTTTTGTTGGTCATTCTGCTCCATTTCAGTCTGCTCAGGTGAATCAGGGATCACTATGGTTTCAGGAGCAGCTGGAGCACTCCATCTTTGTCTATCAACCATCCTGGCAGCAAAGGTTGATGCTGTATCATCTGGTAGCAGGAATGGTGATGGCAGTTCCATGTCGATAGGAAAGCCTGGGAGTTGGAGCAACAAAATTTCACCCTCTCGAACTGTCTGTGCTTCATCGGTGTCATTCAAGGGTGTGGACTCAGGTGCTGGCAGCAGTAGAACTGAGTTGGGTGCTACCTCAAGTGCTTCAGAGGTCTCGGATTCATCTCTCGAAGCTACTACCTGTTCGTCCAGAGCAGAGTCACTCACTTGTGACAGAGGAATTGCCGCTGTTGCAATAGGATTGTCAGGATCATTTCTGGCAACTCCTGAGGTCTCTCCTGGACCTCTCATATCCCCTACATTCTGTCTCAAAGATAGATCAGTGGCGAGCCTGATACTTCTTGAAACTTTGCTTCTACTTCAGGATCCATTTCAGGCTCGGCTTCGCCTTCTTGTACATCAACAACTATGCCCTTTCCTTTGTCAGATCGACCAAGATTCCTTCTGGTCACTTGCATCTCATGGGCAAGGTTTAGAAGTTCATTGCTGGGATCTCGGTAAGGTTTAACCAATTTAAAGCAAAGACCTCCTCAACCTCCATATCTGCTGCTCTTGAAATCAGTTGATCAATCGGACCTGTTCTCCAGTTAATCCATCGAAGTACTCTGGAGAAGCCATCCAAGCTAGACACATCTTCAACACTTTGATTCAATTGAGAAGTGACTTCAGCATTCAAATCATCAGATTCAGTAGATAGGATTTCTGTTGATGATGCAGCTTCTACTGTTTGGTCGTTGATCTCTCGATTGTGCTCCGAGAGATCATCACCTGTCACCACATCCGCTGTTACTCTGGCTATAGCATGTTCGACTTGAGCGGATTCGGTGGATGTAAATTCCACATTATAAGCACTTTGCACTGGGTCCCTGACCACAGTGCTCTGATCATCAGCAGCGGCTTCAACTGATCCTTGCGCTTCTGCTGCTGGAACTGTTATCTCTCGAACCACCTCTCGTGGTTCCTCAACATCTGCCTGTACTGGATCACTGATGTAACCCCCCACCTATTTCAGTAAAATTAAGGTTCGAAAAACATTTCTTTAGGCTATAACATTCATGAGATGATCTCCCGATGCCTCAAAAGAATTATTATAAGTAAGGACAGTTAGTAATAAGCTGCGATCGTACGTCCCGGTCACGAACCGTAAAAATTTTAGGAACTACTATTCGGACCCGTTTTTCCTAGGAAATGGATTTTTAGGCATAATACTATTATTCTTGAATTTCCTATTTAATTAGATTAGCCCATAGCAGCCAAAATTTATTTGTGATCGTACATCGCGAAATTTCGCGGTGTACCGAACCTAGCCCAATTTTGAGTTCTAGACTGGAATAAATTTTTGGGTTCGAGAATTATTTGAATTGAATTAGTTTCTACCAAGAATTCATCTGATTTAATCCCAATCAGTCTAAGCTAAGATATTTTAGATTATTTTATTCCATTTTATTTTGGATCTTATCCCCAAGAGTGGACTAGTCAACCAAGTGGGTAGATATTTAAGCCAATTTTTTTCCCATTTTGCTTGTGTTGGCCGAAAAATAAGAGAGAGGGAGAGAGAGTGGGATCTTCATCATCTTCATCAAGCTTCAAGACTCCATAGCTAGCAACTTCTTCACAACTCTCAAGTTATTCGGTAAAACTCCAATTTTATTCGGTAGATAGCTTTATTTTTCGTCCTAGAACATGAATCTAAGTTAAGATTTCTTAAAATCATGTGTTATGTGGTTGATGGAATTCTAGGGTTTTATGGTGAATTGGGGGAAAATCATCCACAAAGATCTCCTACAAAATTTGAAACCCGGTTGAGGTAAGGAATCCCTTTATTTGGTTGAGGTTGTTTGAAACTAGGTGATTGATGATTTTGTGAAAATTAGTTTGAGTGCTAGATGGAATTTTTATGTACTTGATGTATGTGTAACTATGTATAATGATATTATTCATGATATATGTGTGTATATATTGTGTTTATGTTACGTATATATATGTGTATATAAAGTAATTAGTATATATATATATAATTTCCTCTTATTTTATATATATATACCTATATATGATATACTAGATCACTCACACACACATCACGTTACTACATATATACATATATATTACGTAATATCATATATATATATATATAAAATTATGGGTGTGTGAGTGTAGTATACGTATATATATATATAAAATAAGAGTAAATTATATATATATATATATGGTACGTACACACATGTAGGGATACATGTGTATATACAAATTATATGTATGGGATATGTATATATATATAAAGGTCGTATATTTATGAGTACATATATGGGTATGTATGTATAATTAAAATGTCACCTTTTGTGTGAGGTACATAGTTGTATGAATCAAAATTATATATGTGAGTAATGAGAAGAGCAACACTATGTAGTTGGGTATTACGTGTTTGAAAGAATAAATGTTGTTGTGTGTTACGCATATGTTGAAGTTGGGAAATGTATATGTATATGCCCTGAGACGTATGGGTTAAATGTGAGGCTTATGTGATTTTTGTGAAGTTAAAAGTGTAGGGTAATTACACTTGAATTACCTTAGTGATATGATATTAATAGATCATTTAAATGTTTTGAAAAGAAAAGGAGAATTTTTGAATTGGGTTGAAAGGGGAATTAATTTCCGAGTATTGGGATTACCCAAGTATATTCCAACTAGTTTCAAAGCAAGAAAGGGGAAAGAATAGAAAAATATTTTCAAACCTTAGTTCTAGTAAAGTTGTGAAGGATCTTGTTAACCACGGAATAAAGATGAGCTTAAAGTGCCTATTCCGCATGGTAATTATGTGTATGATCAATCATACTGTGGGCGAAGTCTATTCGCCGAGTACTATATCACCCGGAAGGAAAAGGACTCCTACGGGGGTGTGCACACTTAAGTATAGTCACTCTATGTTCGGGTAGGTGTCGTTCTTATGAACCTAGTGAGGCTAGCTAGGAATCATTCCAACGCTCCTATAAGTCCAGGGGATCAGTATTAGACCGGGCGATGACCACTGAACCCGAGTTCAACGATCCAAGTGGTCAGAAGTGGAGAAAGGACTCCAAAGGTCTCACACTTTCTATCTAGGACTAAGAAGGTTTTTGAAATGTGAATGTAGTTACTCCGTAGCTACGGGAAAGAAAGATGTGACAAGTAATTAAATACCCAAAGTTTGTGAGTAATCTTACTCTTTGAAAGGTGAAAAATGATGAGACTCTCTTTGTGAGGGAAAGTTTTCTACTAAAATGATTACAAGCAAGATGTACGAATTATGTTTATATTACTTGCTAGTATGCTTATCTATTTAAACATTATATTATTGAATATGTGAATGATTACTAAATGACCTTGTCAAGAAGGAATGTTACCAACATTATTGAATTCTATTCATGATGTATGCAAGCTGTTGATTATAACTGTTGCAGGTAGAATCTTGCAGATGAGTAAGGTATAGGGTATCCTAAGTAATCTTTTGCTTTCAAACCTTTACTTAGTTTTAAATAACCCTTGGATATCCTTACTTAGCCGTCGTGCTAACTACACTTCACTGTGTTTTTATCAGATGCCGTCTAGTGTCAGTTCTTGCAGCCCGGTGAACTCCGAAAGTTCACCGGAGTATGTGTGTCAGGGCATGGATTATGATGATTACATACAGATGATGGAGGGAGAAGACCCATACGCACCTGGTTATGCTCCCGAGGCTCCCACGAACCCAGATACTCCTATGGCTCCGTCGGCCCCTTTTGTCTCTTGCCCGGTTATGGACGAGGTCCAGGCTGCTTACGGCTTTTACCCCATAGAGCCGTTAGATGGTAGCGATCCCCTGGAGTTCATTGTGCACTACCCCTACCCTTGGGACCCTAGCCCTCGGGATGTTTGGGAGGAGTGGTCGATGGTCATAACCACTTCCCGGTTTTTGGACCATATCACTTGGTATGAGGGGGAGTGGCATCTGGTCAGGGGAGAGTTCACTGGCCCCGTGTACCGCAGGCTCGACTAGACGTTGGATCTTTGGGAGTTTCTGGGAAATTTGTTTTTTTGGTGTACATAAATTTTTGGTAGCCGTAGTAATGGCTAGGCATAACCAGTGCTTGTAGGTCGAACCCTGTTGGTATTTTGGCCCGTGGGTAAATCTTATGTATATATTTTTGCAACATTATATACTTTGCTTAATGAAGCTTCACCAGTTGCTATGTATGAAAGTGTTAAGTACCTGTTGAGTGAATGTTGTGATGAGAATAGTTCCTTTAGCCTGTGCACCTAGAGTGAGGTTTATCGCGGAATGATAGAACTCTCTCTCTAGGTGTGGCGGTAATGCCTCGGATGTACGGGAAGGTAGGCCCGGGGTGTTACAACTGATCCCAGTGCCTTCAATCTCTCGAGTCTCCTCTCGAGGCATACTTTCAAACGCATCAGCACCACCAGCACCGTCAATGCTCAGATCAACAACTATATTACCTGAGATGGATCTGGTAGGGGGCATTCTCTCAACCTCAGCGGTCAGTGTAGCCTGAGGTTCCCCCTGGGCTTGTGCCCTGTCCTCGAATGGTACTTGGATAATAGAGGGTGTCACCTCTCGAATCTGGGTGACAGCAATAGTTTTGGCTTTCTTGACCCTCTTTGGCAAAACTACCTTCTTGATCAGAGTTCCCAAGGGCTCATCATCTGAATCCTTCTCCTTAGTTCGGGCTTTCCTTTTTCCCTTTCCCTTGGGCTTTGAGGGAGAGGGTGCAATCTTTACACCCTTAGCCTTTGGAGCTTGAGATTTCGTCCTACCCATATAGGTATTTCGATGAATCTCTCGCCCTTCCCTCAACTGTAAACCCTTCAAACGTAATAAGTATTGAACAACAAAACCAAAACCAACCTTTTTACTGATCGACAGGTTGGAGTTTGAGACTGAGCCCTGCACTTGCTGCTTAAGAAAGTTGAAGATGATGTGCGCCCAGTCCATTGGGTTGTTGTTCCAGATGGCATGGAGGATTTTGAGAATGTCCAGATTAATTTCATCTGTTCCAGACACTTTGCCGAGGATGAATTTCATGATGAGATCGGCGGCAACGGCAAACCTTTCCTGCAGATGAAACTTGCGGAGGGCAGAGGTTGCTCTGGTTGGTGCAGTCTCCAATCGGATTTTGTCCCAAAATGCTTGCTTGTCCAGTTCGTAATCCGNGTTGAGAGTTTGACCCGTCTAGTGATCCGGTTGATTTAAAAGAGTGAAAGGTCAGAAATACCCCTTATAACGGTCTGCTTGTAACTTATGGTAAGGGTATTTTTGAGAAGGCGTATGGGACGGTTTTAAGGTGGGTTTTATAAGATAATATATCTTTATGAGCATGCTCCCACTAATTAAGATAGTGCCTTTAAGCATGGAAAACCGTCGGTAACCGAAGACCACGTGGCTGATCATTAATTTCTAAAGTAGCCGTTCTACATATATCCGTTGAATTCATCAGTTTCACCTTTCGAAGGTGAACACTTCGTCGATACTAGTTTAAGGATCTTCCCCCTGAGTGATTGATCCCTAAACCTCCTTATCCCTCCGTCTTGATCTGGAAAAACTAATAGCAACGCATTCAAATGGTTAAGGATCTTCCCCCTGAGTGATTGATCCCTAACCCACCTTATTCCTCCATTTAGAGATACGTAGATAGTCAGTTTGTTATCTTTCGAAGTGATCTCTCGAACTACCTTTCGAACACAGATTGCGATGATAGAAACAAGATTGATTCATCCAAAAGATATCACTTGGAACATTTCCTTAAGTTCATTTAGTGATTTCCACATACATTACATATGAATCAATATTCTATTAGATTCCCTAGAAACTTTTGTTTGGCCTTGGATAGCCTTATAGGAATCTAACGTTAGAACAGGAACTAGCCATCTAAAGTCCTATTTATCCTAATAACAGAACTAGAGGTGGCTACTCCTTCTTGTTCTTTTCTCTGCTGCTGCCCTCCTCACAGGCTCCATCTCCCTTTTCCTTGGTTCTCCATTTGGTTGAGGGAGAGGCTTTTCCAGAGTGTGCAGCTGTAGGAGTCCCACTTATACGGGACTTTTCTCCTGACTCCAGTATCCCATCATTGTGGATCTCCTCGCATTTGGGGATCCATTCACCTTGGATGGGAATAGGATGCTTGCTTGGATTATCAGGAAGCTCCGCAATCAGTTCACCCTTCGTTGATTCTGGATAGTTTTCTCCTTGAAAATCTTTGGACTTGGTTGCTGATTTCCTTCCTCTATACCAGAACGGTACATCGTCTTTTCCTTTCTTCTTCTCCATGAAGAAGTTGATGATATAAACTGCTGAAGGAACCCTCTATTTATAGCCCAAAAAGGTATTACTGTAGAGTCACGGGGATGCTATATGAATGACCATTCAATGCTGTGTAACTCCAAGACTGCCATAAAGTTGATGAAACCGCTCCTCACATGCGAAACAGTTCATGGCACTTAATACAAGAAGATAAGATTAGACCATTCAACCCAATTCTATCATTCCTAATTCTAACCTTAGTTGAGAGAATCTATTTTCACACAATGCTTTTGTGAAAATATCTGCTAGTTGCTCCTCCGTTGCAACATATTCCAAAGTTATGTCCTTTTTCTCAACATGATCTCGGATGAAGTGATATTTGANTAGCTATGGCACTTGTGTTGTCACACATAATCTTAACCTCTTTACATTCAACACCATAATCCAGTAACTGTTGCTTCATCCATAAAATTTGAGCACAACAACTTCCAGCTGCTACATATTCTGCCTCAGCGGTGCTTGTAGCTATCGAATGCTGTTTCTTGCTAAACCATGAGACAAGTCTTCCACCTAGAAACTGACATGTCCCCGATGTGCTCTTCCGATCAATTTTACAACCGGCAAAGTCCGCATCTGAATATCCCATTAGTTCGAAAGATCCACTTCTCGAATACCAAAGTCCAACACTTTGCGTACCCTTGAGACATCTAAGAATCCTTTTAGATGCATTTAGGTGACTTTCCTTAGGACTTGCCTGAAATCTAGCACATACACCTACTGCAAAGGATATATCTGGTCTACTAGCAGTTAAATAAAGAAGAGATCCGATGATACCTCGATACGTAGTCTGATCGACCTCTCGACCTTCACTGTCGATGTCGATGCGTAGAGAGGTTCCCATGGGTACTTTGACTGAGGATTTCCCTTCTATATTGTATTTCCTAAGCAGATCCTTGGTGTATTTCTCCTGGTTGATGAAGATGCCTTCATTAAGTTGTCTCACTTGTAGTCCAAGGAAGTAATTGAGCTCTCCCATCATGCTCATCTCGAACTTCCCTTTCATCAAACTAGAGAACTTCTCGCACAAGTTTGGATTGGTGCTCCCGAAGATGATATCGTCCACATAGATTTGCACCAATAATATATGATCCCCATCCTTAATTCTAAACAATGTTTTGTCCACTAGGCCTTTGGTGAACCCACATTGAAGTAGAAAAGAGGATAAAGTATCATACCAAGCTCTCGGAGCTTGTTTCAAACCGTAAAGTGCCTTCTTCAACTTGTATACTTTGTCAGCTCACACGTCCTTCAAGAAACCCGGAGGTTGTTCAACGTACACCTTTTCTTCAAGAAGTCCGTTCAGAAAAGCGCTCTTGACATCCATTTGATACACTTTGAAATCTTTGAAGGCGGCATATGCGAGAAAGATGCGTATGGCTTTGAGACGTGCCACCGGAGCGAAGGTTTCATCAAAATCTATTCCTTCCTCCTGGCAATATCCTTTAGCAACAAGTCTGGCCTTGTTCCTAACAATGACTCCATCCTCATTCATCTTGTTTCTGAAAACCCACTTTGTGCTAATGACATTCTGATGATGAGGTCTCGGAACTAGTCCCCACACGTCGTTCCTTTCAAACTGATGAAGTTCATCTTGCATGGCTTGCACCCAATCTGGATCACTTAGAGCCTCATCAATCACCTTAGGCTCTATTTGGGATAGAAAGCAAGCAAGCATGCTTTCTCGATATGCTGATTTGGTTCGAACTTTGTCACGAACATCTCCAATTACTTGACCAGCAGGGTGACTTCTCAGCCATCTTAGATCAGGTTGTGGTTCCTCAGTTGGTACCTCCGTTGTAGGTTGAGTAGTGGGTTGATCATCTGAGATCTGGATTATTGTAGGTTGAGTAGTGGGTTGATCATCTGAGATCTGGATTAGATTAGGTTGAGTAGTGGGTTGATCATCTGAGATCTGGATTAGATCAACTGAGCTAGAAGCTTTCTTCTTGGAGATCTGGATTAGATCAACTGAGCTAGAAGCTTTCTTCTTGGTAATTTCTTCATCATCTACTGAGCTAGAAGCTTTCTTCTTGGTAATTTCTTCATCATCTGATTCTGACTGGAGTTCTGCTACGTCTCGAACTATCGAATCTGATTCTGACTGGAGTTCTGCTACGTCTCGAACTATCGATTGCTTCCCATCGAGAGGTAAGTCTGATCTCTCGATCGATTCCGGCTGAACTTCATCAAAACTTTCAACTGCTTCCTTTGACTTTGATGGTTGGTTTGTCGATGCTCTTTCATCAAAAGAGACATGTATGGATTCTTCAACCATCAATCTCCGCTTGTTGAAGACTCTGAATGCTTTACTTGTCGATGAGTATCCCAGAAATACTCCATCATCTGCTTTCTCATCAAAGGTTCTTAGTTGAGTCTTCCCATTGTTGTGGACATAGCATTTGCACCCGAATGTGTGAAAGTAGCTTACATTCGGTTTCCTCCCATTCCATAACTCATATGGAGTTTTTCCAATACCTTTCACGATCAAGGACCGATTTTGGGTATAGCATGCTGTGTTGATTGCTTCTGCCCAAAATCCTTGTGATATGTTGGCTTGTGAGAGCATGGTCCTTGCTACTTCCTTAAGAGTTCTGTTTCTCCTTTCAGCAACCCCATTCTGTTGAGGTGTTCGAGCAGCTGATAGATGATGATGAATCCCGTACTCGTTGCAGTAGTTCTCGATTACCTGATTAACGAACTCTCCACCTTGATCAGACCGAATCTTTAGTATCGAGACATCCTTTTCAACTTGAACTTGCTTCAAAAGATTTGGTAGGGCAACTTTTGTCTCGCTCTTCTTGGTTAAGAACACGGTCCAGGTGAATCTTGTGTAGTCATCTACTACCACAAGAGTGTACTTCCTTCCTCTCATGCTGGGTAGATCCACCGGGCCAAACAAGTCCATATGAAGGAGACTTAATGGTCTGGTAGATGATGTCTCGGCTTTGTTTTTGAAAGAGGGTTTGATCTGTTTATAGCGTTGACATGCCTCACAGATTTTGTCCTTTCGAAACGTGACTTTGGGCAGTCCTTCCACAAGGTTCCTCTTAGTAAGCTTGTTGATGGTTTTGAAGTTCAGGTGGCTCAGCTTACTATGCCAATCCCAGCATAAATCTTCTTTGCTCCTTGATAGCATACATAGGGATGGTTTGGCAGATTTCCAATCCACTATGTACATATTTCCTTTCCTTGCTGCTTCCAGGACGACTTCGAGAGATTCCTCTTGTATAATCCGGCACTTGCTTTTGGTGAAGATAACTTTATAGCCCTTGTCACAGAATTGACTCGTGCTAAGGAGGTTGAACTTGAGTCCTTCAACATAGGATACCTCCTTGATTACCAATTCATTCTTATGAATTTCACCAACAGCCTTCGTACGTCCTTTCTTCTCGTTGTCTCCAAATGTTACCAAGGGACCTTCGATAGGATGGATGTTCTCTAGTAAAGATAGATTTCCCGTCATATGTCTCGAACATCCACTGTCAATGAACCATACGTCCCTGGCGTCCTGCAAGCAAGTCAAGCAGATTTAGGTACCCAAACTTTGGGTCCTGGTTGGTTAGTAACTTTAGGCATCCATTTATACCTTGGACCCATTATTCCAGGCCTAGGTGCAATGTAGCCGTTATACGATTGATAATCATAGGGAATGCTAGCAAAGACTCTGGGCCTCTTAGGTGCATAAAACAACTTGGGTTGAGGCTTGACCTCGAATTTACGCACCATGCCCTTCATAGCCTGTTTGGTCATGTGGTATCGTTGAAACTGGGGTTTGTTCCAAGGTTCATATTCTTCTGACCAATCCTCATCAGATGGGTAGTGTCTGCCTCCCTTCATCCGTGAGTTCCTAACTCTATGGATCTCAGACCTTCCATATTTGCCTTGAGGCTCATTATATGGAATGCAGCTTCTTTTGTACTCAGAATGGCCTTGCGAGAGGTAATTAATTGATCTCTCGATATTATTCACCCAGCCATTCTTTGTAGTTTTCCTATACTTTCCATTGCTGGTGTATAGGGACGGTTTATGGATAGCTACTCTGGTCCTTTTTGTTGGTCCTTTCTGACCCTTATTTGGTTTGGGTTGAGATCCTCCATTTATTGAAGTTCCCAAACCATTGGTCTGTTTATCTCTCTCGAGAGACAGTTCTGACGGAACCCTAGTCCGGTTCTATCATTTGTGGGTCTATGATCATTTACCATTTTCTCCACAACCTTGGAGGAATTAGTATATGATGCAATAACCTCTCTAAGATTAAGCTCTCTCGCCTCTCGAGCTTTGCACTCTTCTTTAAGTTGGATTATTTCAGCTTCTAAGTTGCTTACTTTGAGAGTCAGCTCTGAGTTCTCTTTCGAGACATTCTTAAGCGTCTCTCTTTCAGCAATTAGTTTGCTGTTTTCTTCCATTACTTTAGCATGAGTGCTATTAGCGATGTTGAGGTCCCTCCTGAGCAATTCCATGGTCTCAAAGGGATCCTCATCGCTTCTAAAAGAAGAACATTGAGAAGTAGAGATAGAGCAGCGAGATGTAGAAGTAGAGGTTACCTCATTGTTGATTGCCATCAAGCATTGATCTTCATCTTCTATAGTGTATAAACAGATGAGCCCCCTTTCATCCTCTGAGTTGCTGCAGCTCTCGCTGGAGCTTGATGTCTCGGACTCCTCGATTGCCTTCTCAAGTTCCTCGGCCACAAGCGCCTTCCTGCGCGAATGTGTCCTTGATGAACTTTTGAAGCCACCTTGTGTTGGCTTCTCCCTGGATTCCTCTTTCCTTCTGGAATCCTTTCCTTCCTGGCCTTGATGCTTTCTTACCGGTGGGTAAGGACATTCAGCCTTGAAGTGCCCTGGTCTCCTGCAATTGTAGCATAGACCTTGATCTTCTTCCTCCGTTCTTCTGGATGTGTATCTCTCATTTTTCCTTCTTGAGGAGGAAGGTGAACTTGTATTGCTCTCCGGTGTCTTCTTCATGAACTTCCTGAATTTTCTCATGAAGAGAGCAAATTGTTCGTCAGATAAAAGATTAGTGGGATTAGGGTCTGACCTTGAGGAAGTGGATGGTTGATCAGCAACCAGAGCCACATTCCGTCTGTCCACCACATCCTCATCTCTCGGAAACATCTCAAATTCGAAAGCTTTGAGATCTCTGAATAGTTGATCGGTTGTGGTGTTCTTCAAATCCCTGTGATAGCGCATTGTGATCACCTTCATCTCCCACTCCTTGGTAAGGCCTCGTAAGACCTTCAGGTTTAGTTCCTTTTGTGGAATCTCCTTCTCGAGATCACTGATCTCGGTTGACAGCTTCATGAACCGAGATTCCATGCTATCGATGCTCTCCCCTGGTTTCATCTTGAAGTCCTCGAACTTCTTCATGGCCATGGTGAGCTTGTTCTCCTTTTCTTGTTCGTCACCTTCACCAATTAACATCAAAGTATCCCATACCTCTTTTGCCGTTTTGCACTTTCTTACTTTCGGGAAGATGGTTTTGTCTATAGCTCTGAAGAGAATATCCTTGGCAATATTGTCCAGGTTGTTTCTCTTCTTATCATCACTTGTCCATTCTTCCCTAGGTTTTGGAATGTACTTTGGTGTGTCTTTGGTTTGTTTTGCAGCAGTATTAACCATCAGGATTTTGACTGGTCCAGTTGATATAACCTCGGCCATCTCATCGTGGAGGGCTGATAGGTACGCAAGCATGCGTGTTTTCCAGTCATCAAACCTGCTAAGATCAAAAAGAAGATGTCTCGACAACATGCTGTCCATTTTAAAAAAAATCTCGTGCTTTGAAACCTTTAAAAAGATTTTTCAAAGAAGGATCTCTAGGCAATATAAACAAAGGTTTATATCGATCAGAGAACTTGCTCTGATACCAATTGTTGGTCCCAAGGGGATGGGGTACAAGTCTAGATGGGGGTGAATAGACTTGTATAAGATTTTGCAAATCTTTTTCGACCTCTCGTGTGTATTGGACTTAGGATGTTTAGGTCCGATACCTCACAAGATGAAGACAAAGTTTTATGCGCAGCGGAAAAGTTATCCCCTTTTTAATTAGCACGAGCTTGAGTTAGTTTGAGAGGTGTGATTATATGCAGTGCAGTTCGAGAGTTAGATAGCGAGAGATAAAAGCAGAAAGTAAATGCGAGAGAGATTTTTAAGTGGTTCGGCCAACCCGCCTACGTCCACTCTTCTTCTAGAAACTCCCTAGAAGGATTGCACTAAAACTTCCCTTTTTAGTACAATATCGAGCGCTTGAGCTTTGATCACGAAGCCCGCCTCAAGCCTCAGGTTTTTCGCCCCGCTTCTTGTTACTCCACCTCTCGAGCACTTGAGCTTTGGTCACCAAGCCCTCCTCAAGCCTCAGGATCTTCACAAGACAGCTCCCAGGTTACTCCGCCTCTTCTTGCCTTCTCCAAAGCAAGGTTGTTCCGGTTGTCACAGGTTGAGTGTAACAATCTCCAATCTGACCGAGAGCTATCGTTGAATAGACTTCCTTGTAAAGCAGCCTCGGTCACCTTCTAGATGTATAGTAGGTTAAGCTTTGTAACTCTCTCAAACACTAAGATGTGTTTTTCTCGCTGTTTTGAATATCAAGGATGATATTCCAGATTGAGCTATTGCACCTTGAACGTTTCAATCAGACACTTCTTATTCGAAAATCACTAACTCTCCTTCACTTGTGTCTTCACGTCCTTATATATGAGAGTTGAGGAATAATTCCGTTGGAGGGAAAATTATTCCGTTTGAAATCTGTCTCCCATGCTGATCATGGGACTTGCATAATTTTAGCATGTTTCATGGAGTGGTGGTCTTGTAACTTGAACCCTTTGTCTTGTAGTGAATATCCCATAATCCATTTTCTTGAGTCCATGCTCCACTTACTGCTTTTGGTAAAAGTTACTCTTTTTATATTCCCATTGATCCTCGTATTAGGGAATAAGACCGAACTTGGATTGGTGCATATTCTATCTGTTTGTTGTGGAATTCTNCAAAGCAAGGTTGTTCCGGTTGTCACAGGTTGAGTGTAACAATCTCCAATCTGACCGAAAGCTATCGTTGAATAGACTTCCTTGTAGAGCAGCCTCGGTCACCTTCTAGATGTGTAGACTTTGTAACTTTGTAACTCTCTCAAACACTAAGATGTGTTTTTCTCGCTGTTGTGAATATCAGGATGATATTCCCGATTAAGCACTTGCACTTGAACGTTTGAAACAGACACTTCTTATTCGAAAATCACTAACTCTACTTCACTTGTGTCTTCACGTCCTTATATATGAGAGTTGAGGAATAATTCCGTTGGAGGGAAAATTATTCCGTTTGAAATCTGTCTCCCATGCTGATCATGGGACTTGCATAATTTTAGCATGTTTCATGGAGTGGTGGTCTTGTAACTTGAACCCTTTGTCTTGTAGTGAATATCCCATAATCCATTTTCTTGAGTCCATGCTCCACTTACTGCTTTTGGTAAAAGTTACTCTTTTTATATTCCCATTGATCCTCGTATTAGGGAATAAGACCGAACTTGGATTGGTGCATATTCTATCTGTTTGTTGTGGAATTCTGACGTGGCATCCACTTCTGGTTGTTCCATCATATAGCTTTTGGCACCTCCTTAATATCTTATCTCCATGAAATTCTTCTTCTCCAAACTTAGATTACTTTATCCATGCATGTTGACTGCCATTCAGCCCTTTGGAGAAGTACCAGTTCATCGAGACCAATGTTGATGTCTCAACCACTTGATGTCTCGATCTCATGTCTCGAACTGGATTGATGTCTCGAGAGATCCCATCTCTCGAACTTTGCTTATGTCTCGAGACTTAGTTGATGTCTCGATCCCATGTCTCGAACTGGATTGATGTCTCGAGAGATCCCATCTCTCGAACTTTGCTTATGTCTCGAGACTTAGNTTTGGAGAAGTACCAGTTCATCGAGACCAATGTTGATGTCTCAACCACTTGATGTCTCGATCTCATGTCTCGAACTGGATTGATGTCTCGAGAGATCCCATCTCTCGAACTTTGCTTATGTCTCGAGACTTAGTTGATGTCTCGATCCCATGTCTCGAACTGGATTGATGTCTCGAGAGATCCCATCTCTCGAACTTTGCTTATGTCTCGAGACTTAGTTGATGTCTCGATCCCATGTCTCGAACTGGATTGATGTCTCGAGAGATCCCATCTCTCGAACTCTACTTATGTCTCGAGACTTAGTTGATGTCTCGCAGACCCTTATTCCTCCAGTGTTGTCTCGTGCCTTCTTCTGATCTATCTATAAGGTTACAACACGAAACTTTCTAAGATGTTCAAACAAGTTTACCTTAAGCTTAAATATTTTCCGAGTTGAGCTCAATTACCCGATTGTATTTTCGCTCTTAGTTTACTTGTCGAACTTACAAGGATTTCCTATCCTTCGAGACTTAGGGGATTGTGAATTACATTTGGTATCATCAAAACCTATTACATTATGTTCCTAACAACATTGACTTGGGACTTCTGGGTAGGTAGACTATAAATGTCATTCACGACCGGACCTCGCATGAGGGGTGTTCCCGACAGTCGATCCTTAATAACAAAATGGGTGTCAAAGAATTCAACCGAAACAGCATTAGTTTGACACAATTTTGACACTGAAACTAAATTCTTTTGTAGACTAGGAACACACAAGACATCAGACAAGAGTAGAGACCGATAGGTAGAGGGAAAAGAAACCGACCCAATGTGTGAAATATTAAGAGACTTACCATCTCCCAGCATGATTTCGTCAGGCCCAGTATAGTCCGAAAGTGTGTGTAATGACATAGGATCATTCACGATAGGGTGAGAAGCTCCAGAATCCATAAGCCACGATTGAGTTGGCATGGTCGTAGTAGACGTGGTGTGAACCGTAGGAGATAGGCGCCCAGTATTTTGTGACTCAACAACAGCAACATTGTTATCCTTCAAAAATTTCGCGAGCTTTCGGCAGACAGGGTAGTCGCAGTAATTGCAGAACCTCGCGGAACGATTGCTATTGTATCTGGTCTGGGTTTGTCGCCCATTGAAACCTCCTCTGCCACGCCTATTAGTATTATTATTATTTTGAGACTGCATATCAGCAGTACCATTAAAACGCCGTTGGGTCGCATTGGCTGTGGGCATGTGAACCTGTGTAACAGCTTCATTGTCTTTGAGCAACCTTTCATAATCCGTGAGAACATCATGCAGCTCGCCGTACGAGATGGGTTCTGTTCGTACGCGAAGAGCAGCGACAATAGAATTATATTCATCGCCTAGTTGCGTGAATATATGCACCACCAGGTCTTCTTCAGCAACCGGACTTTGAGCGAGAGCCAAATCATCTGCAATCGCTTTCATGTCCCTCATATATGTCTCAACAGAACGGGTGGATTTTGGATTCTTCGCTAATTTAGCTTTCAAAGAGACTATGCGGCTTCTAGAGGCAGCCGCACAGCTGGTGGATAGTCGGGCCCATGCGTCACATGCAGACGATGCCGACGAAATGACAGGTTGTAACGTTTCTGTCAAACTACCGAGTATGGCACTCAGGATAATTTGATCCTGTCTAAACCAAGCCGTGTAGGCGGGATTTAATTGACGTTGTGCGTCATCTGAAAATTTCGCAGGTGCAGTGGTGGTGCCATTGACATAGCCCACAAGGTCCAGACCTATGAGCGTGGACTCCACTTGTTTCTTCCAAATTGGAAAATTGGTAGATGTAAGCTTGATTGGGAGATGGGTAGGAGCATAAATTGGAATAATAGATGAGGAAGCAGTAGCAGCCATGTAAGATAGACAAGAAAGGAGACTGGGGAGGAAAAAAAAATAATTAATCTCGCTACAGCAATGGCTGTGATACCATGTGAGGAATTAAACTCCAGAGATGTATTCATCAGTGTAAGACACACTATAAATAGAAGAAAGAGCACAGAAGAAGGAAACAAACTATAACAAAATCATAAGACTAGGCCTACACCAACTAACAGTAGACTAAGTCTTAACAATTTTAGGGGTGAAGGAAGCTGAGGCAATGGGTATGAGAGAGGCACTCAGTTGGCTTAAGGATACTGGGATGGGAACTGTCGACGTGGAAACTGACTCCCAGCTACTTTTTAATGATTTATCTTGTAATTCTTTTCAATCTGCTTTTGGTTTTCTAGTTGACAATATTAAAGAATTTGCATCCACGATAAATGATGTCCAATTTGGTTTTGTTAGGCAATCTGCGAATTGTGCCGCCCATACTGTTGCTCGGGAGGTCATTTCTTGTCAGGTTGCGGGAAATGGCTAGATGCTCCTCCCTCTTTTCTTGTTGATTGTCTTGCTATTGATTTAATGAATTAAGTTTTCCCTTTCAAAAAAAAAACACTTCAGTCTTAGCTTTGACTTGCAAGTTGCAAGTTTTATTTGTTGTTGTTTGATCGAAGGTTTTTTAAAAGGAGACTATCAAGTTTGATGTGAATGCAATGCCATAAATGTTGAACAATTGAAGTCCATAATTAGGGCATGCAGTCAATAAATGCTAATTTCAGAACTCTTTCATCTACATCTGCATATAGTCGGTGCGATCTGCATCTTCCAAACCGTGTTTGCCGGCTCATCATCAATTAGTTAGTTAGTGTTATGCATGACTCAGATCAACGTAACTGCAATTTGATATGATTAACCCACTCGTAATCAATAATAATACATTGAAAATGAACGAGCTTAGTTGGCATGAATGATCGTGTACTCTTTTCTCTTAATTAGGTTTGGAATTTGAACTCCTTTTGTATGAAAATGCTTTTTAATTAGGTTGATTCAGTGCGAATGGAGATTAATAGGATATTTAACATATTATAATATATAAATGTGTAATTTATCTACCAACCTAGAAGCACATTTTTCAATTCATTGCTGAATTTATATTTTGCAACAACACGCTAGCATTCAATGCCCTTTATACTAAGAAAATAAATGGGTATTAAATTTTTTTAACATTCTAAATTAAGTTATTAGTCGATTTTAACTCCACCCGTGATTTTTGTACATGTACATGAGGTCTTGATAACCTCATAGATAGTCATCATGAGTTTTTTTTTTTTTTTTTTTTTTTGGGAGGGGGCGGGGGTGGGGCAATCATTATTGTGTGGACCATGGTCCACATAGCTGTGTGGACCATACTATTAAATAATGCACATTCAATATAAAAATAATGTACATTCAGTATAAAAATAATGTATATTATATTCAGGGGATATACATTATTTGTGTACTGAATGTACATTATGTTTATAGTATAAAAATAATGTACATTCAGTACAAAAATAATGTATATTTAGTACATTAAAAATGTACATTTTATTATGATCCACACAGCTGTGTTTGCCGGGGCTGAAGCTTTTTAATTGTTTGTAATAGTTATTAGACTTCTTGATAATTACATAAAAAGTTAGGGCCGATGATCCGGCCCAACAACCATTTGATTGAGACAATAAGGGCACTATTGCCACTAATATAATTGTGCTCTATTAAGTATGTTTACGCGTTTTCAAAAAAAAAAAAGTATGTTTACGAGAGAACAAATAGATGTATGCATGGAACTCTCCCATCTTGGCTTGCATACTTTGATATCTCCTTTTAGTTTTTTTTTAGGTGTGGTGTGATCTAGATTTATGTAATTATTTGGTATGTGTAGTGTACAAGGGGAGTTTGTAGCATCTTGAGGTCTTGTGTTCAAATTTCTTTAATTTTGATTTAACCATTGGTTGGATATTCTCTTGATAACTACAAAGGTTCCAAATTCAACTCTTGGAGTTGTTTATAGACTTTCTTAATTTGAGCTGATCAACTATAAATAATCTAGAATAATTTATCTTTATGTGGTCTTTAGCCAGTTGTATATAGTGGACCATGGTCCAACACTATTGTCAAATGAATTGTATAGTAGTAGAGTTAAAATGATACTTTAGTGTTACTAAAATGAAATCAGTGTGTGTGGAAAATGAAAAAAAAAAAAAACAGAGCTCATTATGTAATATAATATAATAATGTAATATGTCAAATAATACTGTACTAGAATTAAAATGATACTTAAGTGTTGCTATATATAATGAAACTAGTGTGGATGGAAAATGAAACTAAAAAACAAAACACAAACAATAACATATATTATCAAATAAACATGAAGTGTAATTCAAATTATATTTTAACGTTACTATAATTAAACTAATGTGTATGAAAAATGAAACTAAAAAATATAGATCTCATTCAATAACGTATATTGTCAAATGAAACTGTTGTAAAAGTAAAATGATACCTTAATGTAGCTATATTTAAATAGTGTGCCTGAAAAATGAAACTAAAAAAATAATATTGTCAAATAAAACTGAAGTATATATAATTAAAATGATACGACATCGTTTTACATAAATGGAAGGAAGTGGGCTGAACAAATATGAACTTTCTCCTTATATGTTTTAAAAAGTAATGCCACACTGGCACCCCAGAAATTGCAGTAACATTTTACTGATAAGGGTTTTATTTGGATCAATAGCTAAAGTTTGAACATTTGGCCTAGCTAAAAGAATTTAGGTTAGCAGAATCTTTAATTTTATGATACACAACGTGCCTTATAACTTGGACAGGGATGAGATAACCTTCAATTCCCTCTCTAATTTATAGATGGCTACTTCTCCAGCTACAGCAGCTATATATGAAGGTGTTTTTATATATATAGTTATTTTAAAGTTGAGTTTGAGGTGTTTTAATTAATACAGTATGCATTAAGTGTGTGTAAATTCATATCAGACAGATTTTCTGCATTGTTTAAAGCATGCATAAGACAGATAATAAATGCATGCATTTAGGAAATTTCACCATTCATCTGCACTTCGTTGGTGTCAGCTATGATCTACCTGTTTGTTTATATGCCAAAGTCAGCTAGCTCATCATTGGATTTCATTAAATTACTTACTCTTACTTGTGTTTCAACTGCAACTTCATATCTTATCCCATGCCAAATCAGGAATATAATACACAATAAAAGTATTATATATATATGCAGCAGAAAGATCAGATCTGAGTCAACCCAAAATTTCTTTGGTTTAGTCCCTCAAACTTTGTCATATTCGATTCTAGGATGGCTACAACAGTTTTGCTGATTTATTTATGTTCAGAAGTTGTATAACACAATTAGCATTTGTTGTGTGATTCTTAATATAATTTATGTTGATTTTCAATCCACCCTGGTAGGATTACACAGTAGATCATATCGTGGGAACTGAATGCTAAGAAAGAACTAACATTATATTAGCCAGTGAGCTTGAAAGGGCGGTTTCTAGTTCAGATATGAATTCAACAAATTTATGATGTTTGTTTGTGGTAAATAAATATACATGAAGGAAACTGGAAGTGACTTTAATTTGTAAATGACACAACTCAGCTGGACTCTTTTATTGGTTGGTCATATTGAACTAATTAAGATATATGAAAAAAAAAAAAAAATCACCAAAAGCATGAATTAGCATGGAGATTACAAACTCAAAGAGTGAATAATCCTCTATTTGGCATTTTTCTCAGCTGTACAAGAAATTCGTGCTTTACTGGTATACAAATTAAATTGCAGGCTAGGCAAAAAGTATTTCTCAGCTAGTTCCTTTTTCTTTTTGAATACTATTGACTCTATTACAATGCAGTATCTGTTCATAACTACTTTCTCAACCTATTGAAGCACAAGAGTCAATATTGCCTGCACTGAGGCTCGAACCCACCACCTCCGGGCAGGGAATTGTGAAGTGAGATGAATGAAGGCCTCCTCCGGGCAGGGAATTGTGAGGGATGATCAAACCCAAACTCTTTCTCTGCTTGAATCAACATATCTTGAAACAAAGGGTGCATGGCTCAAATATGAAATGGGGATTATGTATCGCTTCTTCTGCCTCTCCCCGACATAGACAACAAGATGGCCTTTTGGGACATCTCCACAAGTTTTCTTGAAGATGTTATTATATGGGGCACAGAGATCGCCATGGTTGAGATAATTCACAAATTAAAGCTGGAGTAACTAAAGGATTGAATAATGAAATGGTGGAGTAGCTAAGGAAATTATTGTGTTCGACAATTGTTAGGCTTTGAGATTTGGCAGAAACCTCTATCTGATATATAGCTGAATTTATCCAGAAGTTGTGTGGTGAAGATTGATGTTAGGCTCACTGGGGATAGACAAGCTAAGAACACATGACATAGCATATATGTCTTTAATTTGTTTTCCAGTTGGCATGGGCCCCAAGTATATTACTTGAGGATGTTTGAGGGCCATAGTGATTAAGGTTTGTGTTCTGATCTATATATGAATCACTTGGTCCAGAAGCATTCTAAGAGACATCAAGATCAAGATTGACCACAGAAAGCAGGTGACTGATAACAGACAACAACACATGATCGAAGCCTTATCTTGTTTTCCTTTCAACAAATTATATTGTCACAATGTGTAGCAGACATCTATCTGCTGTACAGAATGGACTCCCAAGAATGGATATTTCAAACTGCCTAACACTTCTTGTAGTGTTGTCTCTCACTATTGCTCCTTACAATTAATTTACTGGATAATATGGCCTACCAATTTGCCTTCATCTACATATAAATTAGTGGTTTCTTAAATTTTGCCAAACACAAATCACACCACTTACTTTCTAAAGAATTTCTTGTTTACTACTACTACACCAATTTATTTGATTCTTTGCTCTCTATTTGTTAATTAGATCAACCATGGCTTTCCGTGTATGTGCCTCGCATAATTCATGCTAACAAGATCTTGAACAAGTCTACTGCAGATCGATATCCCGAAAGGCCACCTTGCTGTCTATGTTGGGGCAAGCCAGAAGAAGAGATATGTGATCATCCCTATAGGCTATATCATATCTGAGCCACCCTTTGTTTCAAGATTTGTTGTGTCAAGCCCAGCAAGAATTCGGGTTTGATCATCCAATTCCATGCCCAGTGGAGGTGTTCATTGATGTCACTTCGCGCTTAAGTAGGAATTAACAAGGCGCCTCACCTGACGCCAATTTTTGCCTGCAATATAATTTTGTTAGTGTAACAGAATTTACTTGTACAGCACAGAAAAAACACTAAGCAGCCTGAGGAGGATTCATTGTTTAGTCTGTAATCCCCATGTTAATATATGAGCACAAGATTTTCCATATTAGTCCTGCCATTGCGAAAAAAACAAATTAGAATACTGTTGCCAGGATACATACACAAATGCAATTTTTTCAAGACCAGAACAAGTTTCATCGGATCGCATAAATTTAACTGCTTTCTCTTTTGTCCCGAGTTATCACATCCAGTTTTCTCCCCACTTTTTTACCATAAAATCATAAGTCTGTAGAATGTACTGATCTCTGAAGTTCAGCATTACCAAAGAAAGATTTGAAGTTGTCTTAGCAAGATGCAATCTTTATACAGCATTATTGAAGTTGTTTGAACACTAACTGCCTGAGACAAGTTCTAATATGCATTAAGTGTGAATCCTTATCAGACAGATTTTCTGCATTCTTTAAAGCACAAGACAGATCATATATATAATAAATGCATTTATGAAATTTCAGCATTCTTTCATCTGCAATTAGTGGGTGTCATCTCTAGCTGTTTGTTTTAATTTAATGCCAAAGTCAGCTCAGCATCATCATTGGATTCCATTACTTACTTGATCTTACTTGTGTTACAACTGAAATTTGATATCTTATCACACGATACAATGCCTAATGTGTATTTTTAAATTAATGTTTCAGAATCTATTAAAATATCATTCGGTATCCTGACATATATCAATGCAAGATTATCAAATTTTTCATAAAAGAATATTTCAAGAATGCATATCTATGACTTGTGGTATAATTTTTCATAAAATTAACTGGTGCAACTGCAGTTTTAGTGGGAAACATCCTCGCTAAATAGTGCCCAAGCATAATTTTTCTAACACAAAACCCTATTAAATGGCGTGATTCATGCTTCCTCTTGTTGCCACTTCTACCATAAATGAATTCTTGATTTAATATAGTCCCTTTGTGTGTTTCACTGCAACTTTAGTGTCGTGGCGCAATGCACCTTCAAAAACAGAACCAAATCCTCATTCACCCAAAAGACAATATATATTGTAAATTAGGTGTACCGTTTCATTAATGTCTAATGCGTGATTCTAATTAAATGACCAAAGTTCATGTTAAATTTTATATTATATATTTTTTTTTTGAAAACAATCATCAAAGTGAACTATTATTGCAAAATCAAATCATGCATGAATACAATAAAGGATATCTGCGTCCCACACCTCTTGACCAATATACGAGCAAGAAGCTTTGGCTAGAGAGTGAGCAATCACATTGGCTGTTATATTGTATTTTTTTAATACACTCTAACATATTAATAGTATATGTTTAACAATTATGTCAATTTTGATAGAATGGGTTTGAATCTAAGACCTTCATTATGAAAATCAATGAATAAGTGAAGAATAATAAATAGTTAACAGAATATTCTGTTGCTAAAGTTTACACTGACAAAATGCAGGGATATTTAGGAAAAGTAAATGATATAATAGAGGGTAAAGTAGGAAAAATTAAAAAAAATACTAAAATTAAAATAATATGAACCATTCACTTTAAGAAACAATTACACCAATATTTTTTAGTTCCCGGTAGAGGCGTAACTTTATTGGCTCTTATTATAAAATATAAAATAAAATTTACCAAGTTTGCATATTTAGTTGCTAAAGATTGCATATTTAAGTGTTCTCGTCCTTAGACATTTGGACGGTCATAGCATAAATACAACGAGTTGAAGAGTACAAGTCTTATAACGGTACAATGATTCGTCCATGTGCTTGTACTATACTTAAGACATCATTTTGAGTAAAAATGAGGGGTTTAAACTCCTATCATTGCTATCATCAAAATCTCAACACGAGAGGTTCCTAACACATCTTGTCATGGATATTCCTAGTTGGGAAAGACCTATATCTCCAATTTGTGTGCATTGCAATAGTCAAGCAACAACCGGTAGAGTATGGAGTAATATGTATAATTGTAAGTCTAGACATATATGTCGTAGACATAATACGATTAAGCAGCTTCATTCTTACAACGGGTGTTATCTTTGTTGACTACGTAAAGTCAAAAGATAATATAGTAGATCCACTAACCAAAGGGTTGAGCAATGAAGTTGTAGAAAAGTTGACACGATGAATGAGTCTAAAGTCCTTGGAATAAAGTTTTATAATGGTCACCCAACCTAGTTGGCACCTATGATCAATAAGACAACTAAATTATGGACTCCCTACCACTCCTCGTTAGAACAATATAATGACTCACGAGGTTAGCATGTAGATGCTTTAATGATTTGGAAACGTGGTTGACCTAGTGGGCTAAGTTATGCCAACTTTTCGAAAATATTCTCCAACGTTTTTGTCATTGACTGAGCAATCACTACTCAACTTTGTGACCGACCGAGCAGTCACTACTCAGTCTAGGTGACCGAATAGTAACATGGCGAGTGACTACTCGGCCTTGTGATTGAATGGTCATTGCTGGGTTGTAAGCTTTAAGGTATCATTCGTATTGCTCGAAGTACTCTTCGGAGAACCATTCTAGAGCATTAATTCTGATGTTATGGACTTAATTTCATATTATTTTGAAATTTAAATTTTAGAATTAATCTCCAGATTAATATTGTTGAAGGTTACACTAAGGTTTTTAAACTAGCGATTAACGACATGATTAATTGTTATTTAATCTACTACATATTCTATATAAAGACTATGGTTCAGCAAGTGATATTATACAACAACTACAACCTACATTTTGCTCTCAGAAAACTTCTGCTATCTTCCTTTTCTAAATTTCTATGTTCTAGCCGTGTTTTAGTTCGCCGGATTTTTTTGTTTGAGTGCTCAAACATAGAATCGGAATACATTTTATCCTGAGAAATCTAGGCTACAATGCTTCTAGCATGTTTGGGAGGTAGCAAATAAGATTTTAATGAAAGAGTGTTTCGTTCGACTAATACTAAACACTTAATCTTTTGTTCTTGTGCTTGTTATTTTCTAGAAATATTATTTTTCGTAGTAATATTTCGTAACCATGTGTAGTTGACTTTGTACAATTTTTTGCATTAATAAATTTACCTTTACAAGAGGAGGAGATATGGCCCAACACTTTGTTACTTGGATTGCAATACACAAGTGAATTTGATAAACAATTAATCAATTAATTTTTATCTAAGTTGATTAGCTGCCCCGAAGCCGTGCTATACAACTCTAAACAACCTTTAACATTCTGAGCTTGAGGGCTATACAACTCTAAACAACCTTTAACATTCTGAGCTTGAGGAATGGTAGCTTTGAAGAAAAGTTTAACATTCTGAGCTTGAGGAATGGTAGCTTTGAAGAAAAGAATATAGAAGCGAAGAATTTGATATGGCCCAAGACTTTGTTACTTGGACTGCAATACACAAGTGAATTTTATAAACAATTAATCAATTAATTTTTATCTAAGTTGATTAGCTGCCCCGAAGCCGTGCTATACAACTCTAAACAACCTTTAACATTCTGAGCTTGAGGGCTATACAACTCTAAACAACCTTTAACATTCTGAGCTTGAGGAATGGTAGCTTTGAAGAAAAGTTTAACATTCTGAGCTTGAGGAATGGTAGCTTTGAAGAAAAGTAAGCCGTCATCAGCAAAGAATAAATGCGAAACAGGCGGAGCCCCACGAGCAACACAAATGCCATGAATGTCACCCCGGACCTCAGCGCGCTGTAATAGAATGAATAGTCCTTCTGAACAGATGATAAATAAATAGGGTGACAAAGGTTCCCCTTGACGAATTCCTCGGCTCGGAATATCAATGCCATGAATGTCACCCCGGGCCTCAATATTCTATATTTTCTATTTTAAGCAATTGTAATGGATGAATAACTATTACACAATAGTAATGGTGGTGAAGTAATAGGTGGGTGGTGGTTCAGAAAAAGGTAGAAAAATAGTAGTAGTGCATGAAAGATAATCATAGATAAGTAACAATAAGAGTAGGTAGGTGTAAATAAATAATTATAGGGGTAAACTGAGATAACTACATAAGTGATGGCAAGAGTAGATAGAAGTAGTAAAAAATTCTTTAAATTTTGTATCTCGCTGGACTTGGTACTTATCAATTGGTATAGCTAACCCTGGGAAGTGTGGGATTGCAATCCCAAGATTAATATTAAGTGAAACTTTGGCACCCCAACACTGAACCCAGTTTCTTCCTAGTTCAGAGTGGTTTTCATTAACCCTCAAAAAGATTTATGATTCTCAAGAATGCAGGTACACTGGATACATCAAACGACCTGTATATTAACTAATAAAAGATATAGTCAGGAGCCATGCCATAAACTGATAAGCATAAACATAGAATTAATTAGCAGAATTAACGAAATGTTTAGAACTTGGTCTTCAACTGAAGTTTGGGCTCAGAGACATGTCAGCAATGCCTGAAATGATATCATCTAGTGATTGGTCATTCCATCCTCTTGATGATCGGGAATCCTCAGAGACTGAAGCTACTGGCTGTAAGGAGCGCTGAGCTATGGCTTTTTTCACCTGCCCTATGAGTTCATCTTCCTCATCTGGAATATCTAATTCCCAGACCTTGAAGATATTCTCAGCTGGTAGATCCTCCAGAAATGCTGGAAAATTTGAGTCCTCTGGATCATCAGTAACAAATATCCTCTGGTTTTCATTGTATGTTGGAAGGAAAACATTCTCTGAGTCAAATTTTGAGCTCAAAGTATTAGTGCTCTCATTAATCTGATGAGAATCAAATATGTTCCCCTCTTGTTCATTGCTCAAACTAATCTGATCATAATCAATCATGTTCCCCGCTTGTTCATTGCTCAAACTAAATGGATAATAATCAACCATGTTCCCCTCTTGTTCATTGCTCAAACTAATCGGATAATAATCAATCATGTTCCCATCTTGTTCATTGTTCAACCTAATCTGATCATACCCAATTCTGTTCCCCTCCTCTTTTTCATTTCCGGGAGGATTATAAGTAGTTGTCTTGTCCAGCATTGGTGAACTTCTACCTTTTCTACCAAAGAGGGAAATTTTTTTGTCAGCTGCTTCACAAAATTCGCCCTTCTGATCCACAGAAGACTTAAGTTGGGAATGAATATCTAATAAGGCAAATGCATTTCTGAAAGAATCCAAGCCGCCTTCTAATATTTCAGGATCTCCAATAAGACAGGAATCAGCCCAAGCTAGATCTTCTGCAGAATTGTCATCACCATTTCCTCTATAATTGAGGCGAGACGGAGGAACACTACCTTGCTTTTTGTAATCACCGAAATCCATAGCTAGGGTAATGCAAGGTTGCCCTGAAGCATAGATTACCCAATCAAGATTTCAAGAACCCATAGACACTAACAAATAAGAGAGTTTGCAATCACATAACAGTATAGCACACCATCAGAAGACATCATCTATTCCTCTTATCACATAATATAAGTCTATTATTACCTTTTAATATCAACCACAAATACTCTATAATAACCAGTATCCTTGCTGAATACATACTGGAGAACAAATCACAATGTTCATAACGCCTCAAAACTGTAATTTTTTTTTTTTTATGTTTTGTAATTAATTATTTTCTTTAAATTTCTTTTCACCATCAATTAAGGATATAACTCAACTAAGACATCACTTAGTACAGAATCAGAATTACAACAGAACCGAAAAGCAATCTTCCATTGATCTTTGCCAAATTAAAGATAACATCATTATATCAATGCCACGAAGAATTCTAGGGACATAAATTTCGACTAAAACTCAAACAAGTAGATAACCAGAGTCGATAGAGATAGAAAAACGATATTAAAAGCAACGTCGATGAACAAACGTGTTCCCTTATACAGATTACAGAATTTAGGGTAGAAATCAGTTTCTTGGTTCCGGTGTAAAAAGAAGAACGGGAGCATAAAACATCGAGCAAGGAAGATTTTAAAGCTTTACCTTAGACAATGAAGCCGAAAATTAGCGGTGATGAGTGCTAGAAATCGAAAATTATGGCAACAAAAAAGCGTTATAGAAGATTGAATTGCAGTATCGGTAAGTAAGGTATTGGGATTTTATAAGTTTTTCGGAGTCCGAACAACGCTAAAATCAAAAGAGTAATCAGCTCCTAATCCGTATTAGAAAAGGATAATGGAGGTCCGGGCGTCCGGCATAGTTGATCCACTTTGATTAATGGGTCGAATTGGGCCATGGCAAAAGACAGACAAATTATTGTTTGAACTATAATCCACATGAATATAAAATACCTTTTTAATATATTAAAAATATATTATGTGTGTATTGAATGTACATTATTTAATAGTATATAAAATAATATATTTTTAGTACTCAAATAATGTACTTTACATACATAAATAATGTACTTTTTAAAAGACATGTCCATGCGGCAAATTACTTATAAATTATTTATTTATTAATAGAGTTTTTTTTTGCACTTTTGGTCCCACGACTATAGTGGCACTATCAAGATTAATCCACGATTTTCAAACCTTGCAATTTCGGTCAACGACTATTTTTTTTGTTACAAAAATGGTCCTTTCGGCGAATTTTCTGTCAATTTCTCGTTGGAAAACAAATTTCCCTTTCAAGCAGGGTTAAAATGTGTGTACTGAATGTACATTATTTTTTTTGGGTCCATTTTAGCCCTGCTTGAAAGGAGAATTTTTTTTCCTTGTGAGAAATTGACGAAAAATACGCTGGAAGGACCATTTTGCAACAAAAACAATAGTCGTAGACCGAAATTGCAAGGTTTGATCAATCCTGATAGTGTCACTATAGTCGTGGGACCAAAATTGCAAAAAACTCATTTATAATATATTGAAGTATTATAGATTTATGTTTAGGATGTATATTAAAACTTAATTAATAACTTTTAAATAATAAATTTGTAGTATATTAAAAATAAACATTTAATATATTAAAAATGAATTGGTACATCGATGGTCATCTTGTAATATAGACCATAGTCCATGGTATAATGGTTCAATACTTATTGTGTGGACCACGGTCCAAAACGGTCATTTTGTGCAATTTTTATTTCACACGACCCACTGCAATATACATTTTTATAACTTATAATGTACATTATTTTAACACATAATGTACTTTATCTTACCCCCAAAAATTTTATTATTCTAACTCATAATGTACATTATTCTAACACATATAGTGCATTATTCTAACACATAATATACATTATCTTACCTCAAAAGTTTCATTATTCTAACACATACTCCATCTGTCACATTTTACCTGTCCTATTTACTATTCATTGGTCAAACAAACTCTTTCTTCATTGCTTATTTTCTTTAGTAATTTTTTATTTTTTAAAATTTTTTTTTTTGTGTTTAATAGTACTTTTAATGTAGTTTCTAAATATATAAATTTTATATATTAATGTTAAACTTATTAAATTAGATAAAAATAACTTCAGTCAAGCCTCGTTAAACGAACCAGACAATCAAAATGGGACGGAGATAGTAATATATATTATTCTAATTCATAAAATTCAGCAATATCTTTTTGGACCGTGATCCATACAGTTAGGTAGACCGAAATTTGCGATAATGGTTGTCCATGCTTTATAAATCACAAAATGTTGTTTTATTAATTTTGATTTGTAATGTTTTTGTCAAAATTTTACAGAATATAGTCCTATCTGAAAACATTATATATGTCACTGTAGGTTTTGTTTATAGTTTTTGTATGTTTTTTCTGTGCTAATAAAGATATAGATTACTTCAAATGTTGTACATTGTGTTGTTATTAGACAAAATTCACGGTACTGCATGTATTTTTGTTAAACATAATTACCTTGCACCATTATAACTCAATTACTATTTAATACTCCGTACATTTTAACCTTAATGACTAAAAAAATAAATATTATAATGCAATATATAAATACCATCTATAGTGGCCAATGACCTTGTGGTCTAGTGGCACCCGGTGTCCCAGTTAATATTCCCACATGAATGATGGGAGTGAGTTCGAGCCTCAGTGGAGGTAACTGTTGACTCTTTGTGCTTCAGTAGGTTGAAAAAGTAGTTATGAACAGATACTACATTGTAACCGAGTCAATAGTACTCAAAAAAAATACCATCTATAGTGTAAAGATAATAAATTAACTTTTTATTTTTAATAATTTTGCAACAATCATCTTTATAACTTTGTACATTATGTATAACTAAAAATTATTTAATTATCATTTTATTTTTTTAATATAAATAAAATTTTAATACCATCTATAGTGTAAAGATAATAAATTAACTTTTTATTTTTAATAATTTTGCAACAATCATCTTTATAACTTTGTACATTATCTATAACTAAAAATTCTTTAATTATCATTTTATTTTTTTTAATATAAATAAAATTTTCTCAATATTAATATAAATATTACGATAATAATTAATCATTTGAAAAGTATTTAAAGGTTGTTTTTGGCTGAGGGATGAAGCCAACATTTCCATATTCATTTCCTCCCATTTTTAGATTAGTTTTTCTACCAATTTAGAGTTAGATTTAGGTTTTACTATTGATCCAAAACTGAAGATCAAAGACATTGAAGTTGTATTTCATTTCTAGTAGGTAAATTTCATTCCTAATCTAGTTTTCTATTTCAATTGTTTGCAATTTACATTCCTTGAATGCAATTAGGTTTTGGGATTTTTTTTTTTCGATTCCTACAATGAAGTGCTAGTTTAGATTGTGGAGTGGATGCTAAAATCTAGTTCTTGTGTTTGATTTGTTACAATTCATCCAATTGATTTTAAGAAATGTTGATTAGGGTTCTTGTGTCATGTGTGGTTGAGGTTCATATTGGTTTGTGCTTATTTAAGGCCTTAATAGGTAGCAAAGTTAGGGGAAGTGTGTGATTGCACGATAGAGGATCCACATGAGTTCGAATCAACCACATCCCCGCCCTTGATCCGGAAGGATGAGGCCCGGGAGGAGTGGTAGACCATGTGTTCGACAAAATGCCCCAACTAAATGAGGACTTGGGAGTCTGAGTGTGATGCCACTTGGTGATGGTGTCGTGTGCTCCCTTGATTGAGCCCGAGTCACGTTGCCTAGTATCCCCATAGTAGGATCAAACACGAGGCCTAGATAGGACATCTATCTCCTTGCCTTTCCTTAGTTGTTTTCCTTCGTTTTGCAATTGCCTATCTCTTATTCTATGATTCTCTTGCTTTCAAGTGCTTCTTGTAACTATTATCTCTTAACCTCCTAAATGCCAATGCATAATTTGATTCCAATTTGCCATCCTTGAGAACACGACACTCGGGGAACTTCTTCTCCGTTTTACTCACATTCCACCTCACCATAAACTACAACATCAAAATGGTGGCGTTGCCGGGGATGGCAAACGGTTTTTTAATTGTGTTTGACATTTTGGAAGTTGTTTGTTAAGAGTTATTGAATTGCTTTCTTTTTGATTGTTTTCTTTTCTTATTTTTGTTGCTTAATTGAAGAAGTGAGCACAATTGTCTTTGAATATTTTGAGGCTCACTTGCAACTAATTTTAGTTTCAAAGAATTGTTGTTGGCTAAGCTTTGTGCAGAGAATTTTTGTTGAAAATCAATTGTAAGTTTGCCAATGAGTGCCTATATGAATTCCCATGGTTATCCGCACCATGGAGGACAATCTTAGAGAGATTTTCCACCCCAACCATATCCCTACTAACCCCATTCTACCTATGTTTACCCTCCACCACCATACCACTACTCAGCATCTCCATATCCTTATCCATCTTCATATGTAAACCACACCCATAAACCATACCATTATTCCACCTCTTATATGCATAGCCATCATCCACCACTATATGCACACCCACCTCCACCTTGTCAAGAAGAACTCCTGTCAAAATCTCTCATTCTTCAAGAGGACTCATTGAGCTTTAAAGTTTTATTTGAAAGTGCTGATAAAAAGCTTATCCAAATGATGAAAAAGATCGACCCAACCTATACTCACGAGCCATATTCATACCCCACCTCTTACCCAACCACCTAGTACCCACCTGCATCACAATGTAATGAAGGAAATAATGCTACACACTTCTAAGAAACACTACCTCACACTCTCTATTATACTACCTCAAATCCTTGTGAAAGACCCCTTGTGATTACCTCGCACCTGCCAAGGACGAGATTGAGATCTTAAAGGAGAAGATAGAGGCATTCACAAAGATGGCTAAGGAGGACACGGCCAATTTAAGGGCAAAAATTAAGAGTGAATTGAAAGAATAATTTGTCACCCTTCGAGAGGAAGAGCTTCCATTGGAAGAAATTGAAACGAAACTGCTATCTATGATGGAGGAACTCATGCAGAAAAGTTCATCACGGGTTAACTACCCACTTCAAGATGACCTACCTCTTCAACACTCACCTCTTCCCTATCATTTTGTTTTTCCTCAACCTCATTCTTCAAGAGAACTCATTGAGCTTTAAAGCTTTATTCAAAAGTGCTGATAAAAAGCTTATCCAAATGATGAAAAAGATTGACCCAACCTATACTCACGAGCCATATTCATACCCCACCTCTTACCCAACCACCTACTACCCACCTGCATCACAATGTAATGAAGGAAATAATGCTACACACTTCTATGAAACACTACCTCACACTCTCTATTATACTACCTCAAATCCTTGTGAAAGACCCCTTGTGATTACACCCCACCGGCCAAGGACGAGATTGAGATCTTAAAGGAGAAGATAGAGGCATTCACAAAGATGGCCAAGGAGGACACGACCAATTTAAGGGCAAAAATTAAGAGTGAATTGAAAGAATAATTTGTCACCCTCCGAGAGGAAGAGCTTCCATTGGAAGAAATTGAAACGAAACTGCTATCTATGATGGAGGAACTCATGAAGAAAAGTTCATCACGGGTTAACTACCCACTTGAAGATGACCTACCTCTTCAACACTCACCTCTTCCCTATCATTTTGTTCTTCCTCAACCTCATTCTTCAAGAGGACTCATTGAGCTTTAAAGCTTTATTCAAAAGTGCTGATAAAAAGCTTATCCAAATGATGAAAAAGATCGACCCAACCTATACTCACGAGCCATATTCATACCCCACCTCTTACCCAACCACCTAGTACCCACCTGCATCACAATGTAATGAAGGAAATAATGCTACACACTTCTATGAAACACTACCTCACACTCTCTATTATACTACCTCAAATCCTTGTGAAAGACCCCTTGTGATTACACCCCACCGGCCAAGGACGAGATTGAGATCTTAAAGGAGAAGATAGAGGCATTCACAAAGATGGCCAAGGAGGACACGACCAATTTAAGGGCAAAAATTAAGAGTGAATTGAAAGAATAATTTGTCACCCTCCGAGAGGAAGAGCTTCCATTGGAAGAAATTGAAACGAAACTGCTATCTATGATGGAGGAACTCATGAAGAAAAGTTCATCACGGGTTAACTACCCACTTGAAGATGACCTACCTCTTCAACACTCACCTCTTCCCTATCATTTTGTTCTTCCTCAACCTCATTCTTCAAGAGGACTCATTGAGGTTTAAAGCTTTATTCAAAAGTGCTGATAAAAAGCTTATCCAAATGATGAAAAAGATCGACCCAACCTATACTCACGAGCCATATTCATACCCCACCTCTTACCCAACCACCTAGTACCCACCTGCATCACAATGTAATGAAGGAAATAATGCTACACACTTCTATGAAACACTACCTCACACTCTTTATTATACTACCTCAAATCCTTGTGAAAGACCCCTTGTGATTACCTCCCACCGGCCAAGGACGAGATTGAGATCTTAAAGGAGAAGATAGAGGCATTCACAAAGATGGCTAAGGAGGACACGGCCAATTTAAGGGCAAAAATTAAGAGTGAATTGAAAGAATAATTTGTCACCCTCCGAGAGGAAGAGCTTCCATTGGAAGAAATTGAAACGAAACTGCTATCTATGATGGAGGAACTCATGAAGAAAAGTTCATCACGGGTTAACTACCCACTTGAAGATGACCTACCTCTTCAACACTCACCTCTTCCCTATCATTTTGTTCTTCCTCAACCTCATTCTTCAAGAGGACTCATTGAGCTTTAAAGCTTTATTCAAAAGTACTGATAAAAAGCTTATCCAAATGATGAAAAAGATCGACCCAAGCTATACTCACGAGCCATATTCATACCCCACCTCTTACCCAACCACCTACTACCCACCTGCATCACAATGTAATGAAGGAAATAATGCTACACACTTCTAAGAAACACTACCTCACACTCTCTATTATACTACGTCAAATCCTTGTGAAAGACCCTTTGTGATTACACCACACCGGCCAAGGACGAGTCTGAGATCTTAAAGGAGAAGATAGAGACATTCACAAAGATGGCCAAGGAGGACACGACCAATTTAAGGGCAAAAATTAAGAGTGAATTGAAAGAATAATTTGTCACCCTCCGAGAGGAAGAGCTTCCATTGGAAGAAATTGAAACGAAACTGCTATCTATGATGGAGGAACTCATGAAGAAAAGTTCATCACGGGTTAACTACCCACTTGAAGATGACCTACCTCTTCAACACTCACCTCTTCCCTATCATTTTGTTCTTCCTCAACCTCATTCTTCAAGAGGACTCATTGAGCTTTAAAGCTTTATTCAAAAGTGCTGATAAAAAGCTTATCCAAATGATGAAAAAGATCGACCCAACCTATACTCACGAGCCATATTCATACCCCACCTCTTACCCAACCACCTAGTACCCACCTGCATCACAATGTAATGAAGGAAATAATGCTACACACTTCTATGAAACACTACCTCACACTCTCTATTATACTACCTCAAATCCTTGTGAAAGACCCCTTGTGATTACCTCCCACCGGCCAAGGACGAGATTGAGATCTTAAAGGAGAAGATAGAGGCATTCACAAAGATGGCCAAGGAGGACACGACCAATTTAAGGGCAAAAATTAAGAGTGAATTGAAAGAATAATTTGTCACCCTCCGAGAGGACGAGCTTCCATTAGAAGAAATTGAAACGAAATTGCTATCTATGATGGAGGAACTCATGAAGAAAAGTTCATCACGGGTTAACTACCCACTTGAAGATGACCTACCTCTTCAACACTCACCTCTTCCCTAACTTGAAGATGACCTACCTCTTCAACACTCACCTCTTCCCTATCATTTTGATGACCTACCTCTTCAACACTCACCTCTTCCCTATCATTTTGTTGACCTACCTCTTCAACACTCACCTCTTCCCTATCATTTTGTTATTCCTCAACCTCAATTCTTCAAGAGGACTCATTGAGCTTTAAAGCTTTATTCAAAAGTGCTGATAAAAAGCTTATCCAAATGATGAAAAAGATCGACCCAACCTATACTCACGAGCCATATTCATACCCCACCTCTTACCCAACCACCTACTACCCACCTGCATCACAATGTAATGAAGGAAATAATGCTACACACTTCTATGAAACACTACCTCACACTCTCTATTATACTACCTCAAATCCTTGTGAAAGCCCCCTTGTGATTACACCCCACCGGCCAAGGACGAGATTGAGATCTTAAAGGAGAAGATAGAGGCATTCACAAAGATGGCCAAGGAGGACACGACCAATTTAAGGGCAAAAATTAAGAGTGAATTGAAAGAATAATTTGTCACCCTCCGAGAGGAAGAGCTTCCATTAGAAGAAATTGAAACGAAACTGCTATCTATGATGGAGGAACTCATGAAGAAAAGTTCATCACGGGTTAACTATCCACTTGAAGATGACCTACCACTTCAACACTCACCTCTTCCCTATCATTTTGTTCTTCCTCAACCTCATTCTTCAAGAGGACTCATTGAGCTTTAAAGCTTTATTCAAAAGTGCTGATAAAAAGCTTATCCAAATGATGAAAAAGATCGCCCCACCCTATACCCACGAGCCATATTCATACCCCACCTCTTACCCAACCACCTAGTACCCACCTGCATCACAATGTAATGAAGGAAATAATGCTACACACTTCTATGAAACACTACCTCACACTCTTTATTATACTACCTCAAATCCTTGTGAAAGACCCCTTGTGATTACCTCCCACCGGCCAAGGACGAGATTGAGATCTTAAAGGAGAAGATAGAAGCATTCACAAAGATGGCCAAGGAGGACACGACCAATTTAAGGGCAAAAATTAAGAGTGAATTGAAAGAATAATTTGTCACCCTCCGAGAGGAAGAGCTTCCATTGGAAGAAATTGAAACGAAACTGCTATCTATGATGGAGAAACTCATGAAGAAAAGTTCATCACGGGTTAACTATCCACTTGAATATGACCTACCTCTTCAACACTCACCTCTTCCCTATCATTTTGTTCTTCCTCAACCTCATTCTTCAAGAGGACTCATTGAGGTTTAAAGCTTTATTCAAAAGTGCTGATAAAAAGCTTATCCAAATGAGGAAAAAGATCGACCCAACCTATACTCCCGAGCCATATTCATACCCCACCTCTTCCCCACCCACCTAGTAGCCACCTGCATCACACTGTAATGAAGGAAATAATGCTACACACTTCTAAGAAACACTACCTCACACTCTCTATTATACTACCTCAAATCCTTGTGAAAGACCCCTTGTGATTACCTCCCACCTGCCAAGGACGAGATTGAGATCTTAAAGGAGAAGATAGAGGCATTCACAAAGATGGCCAAGGAGGACACGACCAATTTAAGGGCAAAAATTAAGAGTGAATTGAAAGAATAATTTGTCACCCTTCGAGAGGAAGAGCTTCCATTGGAAGAAATTGAAACGAAACTGCTATCTATGGTGGAGGAACTCATGAAGAAAAGTTCATCACGGGTTAACTATCCACTTGAAGATGACCTACCTCTTCAACACTCACCTCTTCCCTATCATTTTGTTCTTCCTCAACCTCATTCTTCA
Source organism: Ipomoea triloba (assembly GCF_003576645.1). Classification (NCBI taxonomy): domain Eukaryota; kingdom Viridiplantae; phylum Streptophyta; class Magnoliopsida; order Solanales; family Convolvulaceae; genus Ipomoea; species Ipomoea triloba. Next base: position 11,580,154 of record NC_044927.1, read on the forward strand.
AGAGGACTCATTGAGCTTTAAAGCTTTATTCAAAAGTGATGATAAAAAGCTTATCCAAATGATGAAAAAGATCGACCAACCTATACTCACGAGCCATATTCATACCCCACCTCTTACCCAACCACCTACTACCCACCTGCATCACAATGTAAAGAAGGAAATAATGCTACACACTTCTATGAAACACTACCTCACACTCTCTATTATACTACCTCAAATCCTTGTGAAAGACCTCTTGTGATTACCTCCCACCGGCCAAGGACGAGATTGAGATCTTAAAGGAGAAGATAGAGGCATTCACAAAGATGGCCAAGGAGGACACGACCAATTTAAGGGCAAAAATTAAGAGTGAATTGAAAAAATAATTTGTCACCCTCCGAGAGAAAGAGTTTCCATTGGAAGAAATTGAAACGAAACTGCTATCTATGGTGGAGGAACTCATGAAGAAAAGTTCATCACCGGTTAACTACCCACCTGAAGATGACCTACCTCTTCAACACTCACCACTTCCCTATCATTTTGTTCTTCCTCAACCTCATTCTTCAAAAGGACTCATTGAGCTTTAAAGCTTTATTCAAAAGTGCTGATAAAAAGCTTATCCAAATGATGAAAAAGATCGACCCAACCTATACTCACGAGCCATATTCATACCCCACCTCTTACCCAACCACCTACTACCCACCTGCATCACAATGTAATGAAGGAAATAATGCTACACACTTCTATGAAACACTACCTCACACTCTCTATTATACTACCTCAAATCCTTGTGAAAGCCCCCTTGTGATTACACCCCACCGGCCAAGGATGAGATTGAGATCTTAAAGGAGAAGATAGAGGCATTCACAAAGATGGCCAAGGAGGACACGACCAATTTAAGGGCAAAAATTAAGAGTGAATTGAAAGAATAATTTGTCACCCTCCGGGAGGAAGAGCTTCCATTGGAAGAAATTAAAACGAAACTGCTATCTATGATGGAGGAACTCATGAAGAAGAGTTCATCACGGGTTAACTACCCACTTGAAGATGACCTGCCTCTTCAACACTCACCTCTTCCCTATCATTTTGTTCTTCCTCAACCTCATTCTTCAAGAGGACTCATTGAGCTTTAAAGCTTTATTCAAAAGTGCTGATAAAAAGCTTATCCAAATGATGAAAAAGATCAACCCAACCTATACTCACGAGCCATATTCATACCCCACCTCTAACCCAACCACCTACTACCCACCTGCATCACAATGTAATGAAGGAAATAATGCTACACACTTCTATGAAACACTACCTCACACTCTCTATTACACTACCTCAAATCCTTGTGAAAGACCCCTTGTGATTACCTCCCACCAGCCAAGGACGAGATTGAGATCTTAAAGGAGAAGATAGAGGCATTCACAAAGATGGCCAAGGAGGACACGACCAATTTAAGGGCAAAAATTAAGAGTGAATTGAAAGAATAATTTGTCCCCCTCCGAGAGGAAGAGCTTCCAATGGAAGAAATTAAAACGAAACTGCTATCTATGATGGAGGAACTCCTGAAGAAAAGTTCATCACGGGTTAACTACCCACTTCAAGATGACCTACCTCTTCAACACTCACCTCTTCCCTATCATTTTGTTCTTCCTCAACCTCATTCTTCAAGAGGACTCATTGAGCTTTAAAGCTTTATTCAAAAGTACTGATAAAAAGCTTATCCAAATGATGAAAAAGATCGACCCAACCTATACTCACGAGCCATATTCATACCCCACCTCTTACCCAACCACCTAGTACCCACCTGCATCACAATGTAATGAAGGAAATAATGCTACACACTTCTATAAAACACTACCTCACACTCTCTATTATACTATCTCAAATCCTTGTGAAAGACCCCTTGTGATTACCTCCCACCGGCCAAGGACGAGATTGAGATCTTAAAGGAGAAGATAGAGGCATTCACAAAGATGGCCAAGGAGGACACGACCAATTTAAGGGCAAAAATTAAGAGTGAATTGAAAGAATAATTTGTCACCCTCCGAGAGGAAGAGCTTCCAATGGAAGAAATTAAAACGAAACTGCTATCTATGATGGAGGAACTCATGAAGAAGAGTTCATCACGGGTTAACTACCCACTTGAAGATGACCTGCCTCTTCAACACTCACCTCTTCCCTATCATTTTGTTCTTCCTCCACCTCATTCTTCAAGAGGACTCATTGAGCTTTAAAGCTTTATTCAAAAGTGCTGATAAAAAGCTTATCCAAATGATGAAAAAGATCGACCCAACCTATACTCACGAGCCATATTCATACCCCACCTCTTACCCAACCACCTAGTACCCACCTGCATCACAATGTAATGAAGGAAATAATGCTACACACTTCTATGAAACACTACCTCACACTCTCGATTACACTACCTCAAATCCTTGTGAAAGACCCCTTGTGATTACACCCCACCGGCCAAGGACGAGATTGAGATCTTAAAGGAGAAGATAGAGACATTCACAAAGATGGCCAAGGAGGACACGACCAATTTAAGGGTAAAAATTAAGAGTGAATTGAAAGAACAATTTGTCACCCTCCGAGAGGAAGAGCTTCCATTGGAAGAAATTGAAACGAAACTGCTATCTATGATGGAGGAACTCATGAAGAAAAGTTCATCACGGGTTAACTACCCACTTGAAGATGACCTACCTCTTCAACACTCACCTCTTCCCTATCATTTTGTTCTTCCTCAACCTCATTCTTCAAGAGGACTCATTGAGCTTTAAAGCTTTATTCAAAAGTGCTGATAAAAAGCTTATCCAAATGATGAAAAAGATCGCCCCACCCTATCCTCACGAGCCATATTCATACCCCACCTCTTACCCAACCACCTAGTACCCACCTGCATCACAATGTAATGAAGGAAATAATGCTACACACTTCTATGAAACACTACCTCACACTCTCTATTATACTACCTCAAATCCTTGTGAAAGACCCCTTTTGATTACCTCCCACCGGCCAAGGACGAGATTGAGATCTTAAAGGAGAAGATAGAGGCATTCACAAAGATGGCCAAGGAGGACACGGCCAATTTAAGGGCAAAAATTAAGAGTGAATTGAAAGAATAATTTGTCACCCTCCGAGAGGAAGAGCTTCCATTGGAAGAAATTAAAACGAAACTACTATCCATGATGGAGGAACTCAAGAAGAAGAGTTCATCACGGGTTAACTACCCACTTGAAGATGACCTGCCTCTTCAACACTCACCTCTTCCCTATCATTTTGTTCTTCCTCAACCTCATTCTTCAAGAGGACTCATTGAGCTTTAAAGCTTTATTCAAAAGTGCTGATAAAAAGCTTATCCAAATGATGAAAAAGATCGACCCAACCTATACTCACGAGCCATATTCTTACCCCACCTCTTACCCAACCACCTAGTATCCACCTGCATCACAATGTAATGAAGGAAATAATGCTACACACTTCTATGAAACACTACCTCACACTCTCTATTATACTACCTCAAATCCTTGTGAAAGACTCTTTGTGATAACTCCCACCGGCCAAGGACGAGATTGAGATCTTAAAAGAGAAGATAGAGGCATTCACAAAGATGGCCAAGGAGGACACGACCAATTTAATGGCAAAAATTAAGAGTGAATTGAAAGAAAATAATTTTTCACCCTCCGAGAGGAAGAGCTTCCATTGGAAGAAATTGAAACGAAACTGCTATCTATGATGGAGGAACTCATGAAGAAAAGTTCATCACGGGTTAACTACCCACTTGAAGATGACCTACCTCTTCAACACTCACCTCTTCCCTATCATTTTTTTCTTCCTCAACGTCATTCTTCAAGAGGACTCATTGATCTTTAAAGCTTTATTCAAAAGTGCTGAGAAAAAGCTTATCCAAATGATGAAAAAGATCGACCCAACCTATACTCACGACCCATATTCATACCCCACCTCTTACCCAACCACCTAGTACCCACCGGCATCACAATGTAATGAAGGAAATAATGCTACACACTTCTATGAAACACTACCTCACACTGTCTATTATACTACCTCAAATCCTTGTGAAAGACCCCTTGTGATTACCTCCCACCTGCAAAGGACGAGATTGAGATCTTAAATAAGAAGATAGAGGCATTCACAACGATGGCCAAGGAGGACACGACCAATTTAAGGGCAAAAATTAAGAGTGAATTGAAAGAACAATTTGTCACCCTCCGAGAGGAAGAGCTTCCATTGGAAGAAATTGAAACGAAACTGCTATCTATGATGGAGGAACTCATGAAGAAAAGTTCATCACGGGTTAACTACCCACTTGAAGATGACCTACCTCTTCAACACTCACCTCTTCCCTATCATTTTGTTCTTCCTCAACCTCATTCTTCAAGAGGACTCATTGAGGTTTAAAGCTTTATTCGAAAGTGCTGATAAAAAGCTTATCCAAATGATGAAAAAGATCGACCCAACCTATACTCACGAGCCATATTCATACCCCACCTCTTACCCAACCACCTACTACCCACCTGCATCACAATGTAATGAAGGAAATAATGCTACACACTTCTATGAAACACTACCTCACACTCTTTATTATACTACCTCAAATCCTTGTGAAAGACCCCTTGTGATTACCTCCCACCGGCCAAGGACGACATTGAGATCTTAAAGGAGAAGATAGAGGCATTCACAAAGATGGCCAAGGAGGACACGACCAATTTAAGGGCAAAAATTAAGAGTGAATTGAAAGAATAATTTGTCACCCTCCGAGAGGAAGAGCTTCCATTGGAAGAAATTAAAACGAAACTACTATCCATGATGGAGGAACTCAAGAAGAAGAGTTCATCACGGGTTAACTACCCACTTGAAGATGACCTGCCTCTTCAACACTCACCTCTCCCCTATCATTTTGTTCTTCCTCAACCTCATTCTTCAAGAGGACTCATTGAGCTTTAAAGCTTTATTCAAAAGTGCTGATAAAAAGCTTATCCAAATGATGAAAAAGATCGACCCAACCTATACTCACGAGCCATATTCATACCCCACCTCTTACCCAACCACCTACTACCCACCTGCATCACAATGTAATGAAGGAAATAATGCTACACACTTCTATGAAACACTACCTCACACTCTCTATTATACTACCTCAAATCCTTGTGAAAGACCCCTTGTGATTACCTCCCACCGGCCAAGGACGAGATTGAGATCTTAAAGGAGAAGATAGAGGCATTCACAAAGATGGCCAAGGAGGACACGACCAATTTAAGGGCAAAAATTAAGAGTGAATTGAAAGAATAATTTGTCACCCTCCGAGAGGAAGAGCTTCCATTGGAAGAAATTGAAACGAAACTGCTATCTATGATGGAGGAACTCATGAAGAAAAGTTCATCACGGGTTAACTACCCACTTGAAGATGACCTACCTCTTCAACACTCACCTCTTCCCTATCATTTTTTTCTTCCTCAACGTCATTCTTCAAGAGGACTCATTGATCTTTAAAGCTTTATTCAAAAGTGCTGATAAAAAGATTATCCAAATGATGAAAAAGATCGACCCAACCTATACTCACGAGCCATATTCATACCCCACCTCTTACCCAACCACCTAGTACCTACCTCCATCACAATGTAATGAAGGAAATAATGCTACACACTTCTATGAAACACTACCTCACACTCTTTATTATACTACCTCAAATCCTTGTGAAAGACCCTTTGTGATTTCCTCCCACCGGCCAAGGACGACATTGAGATCTTAAAGGAGAAGATAGAGGCATTCACAAAGATGGCCAAGGAGGACACGACCAATTTAAGGGCAAAAATTAAGAGTGAACTGAAAGAAAAATATGTCACCCTCCGAGAGGATGAGCTTCCATTGGAAGAAATTGAAACGAAACTGCTATCTATGATGGAGGAACTCATGAAGAAAAGTTCATCACGGGTTAACTATCCACTTGAAAAAGACCTACCTCTTCAACACTCACCACTTCCCTATCATTTTGTTCTTCCTCAACCTCATTCTTTAAGAGGACTCATTGAGCTTTAAAGCTTTATTCAAAAGTGCTGATAAAAAGCTTATCCAAAGGATGAAAAAGATCGACCCAACCTATACTCACGAGCCATATTCATACCCCACCTCTTACCCAACCACCTAGTACCCACCTGCATCACAATGTAATGAAGGAAATAATGCTACACACTTCTATGAAACACTACCTCACACTCTCTATTATACTACCTCAAATCCTTGTGAAAGACCCCTTGTGATTACCTCCCACCGGCCAAGGACGAGATTGAGATCTTAAAGGAGAAGATAGAGGCATTCACAAAGATGGCCAAGGAGGACACGACCAATTTAAGGGCAAAAATTAAGAGTGAATTGAAAGAATAATTTGTCACCCTCCGAGAGGAAGAGCTTCCATTGGAAGAAATTGAAACGAAACTGCTATCTATGATGGAGGAACTCATGAAGAAAAGTTCATCACGGGTTAACTATCCACTTGAAAATGACCTACCTCTTCAACACTCACCACTTCCCTATCATTTTGTTCTTCCTCAACCTCATTCTTCAAGAGGACTCATTGAGCTTTAAAGCTTTATTCAAAAGTGCTGATAAAAAGCTTATCCAAAGGATGAAAAAGATCGCCCCAACCTATCCTCCCGAGCCATATTCATACCCCACCTCTTACCCAACCACCTACTACCCACCTGCATCACAATGTAATGAAGGAAATAATGCTACACACTTCTATGAAACACTACCTCACACTCTCTATTATACTACCTCAAATCCTTGTGAAAGACCCCTTGTGATTACCTCCCACCGGCCAAGGACGAGATTGAGATCTTAAAGGAGAAGATAGAGGCATTCACAACGATGGCCAAGGAGGACACGACCAATTTAAGGGCAAAAATTAAGAGTGAATTGAAAGAACAATTTGTCACCCTCCGAGAGGAAGAGCTTCCATTGGAAGAAATTGAAACGAAACTGCTATCTATGATGGAGGAACTCATGAAGAAAAGTTCATCACGGGTTAACTACCCACTTGAAGATGACCTACCTCTTCAACACTCACCTCTTCCCTATCATTTTGTTCTTCCTCAACCTCATTCTTCAAGAGGACTCATTGAGCTTTAAAGCTTTATTCAAAAGTGCTGATAAAAAGCTTATCCAAATGATGAAAAAGATCGACCCAACCTATACTCACGAGCCATATTCATACCCCACCTCTTACCCAACCACCTAGTACCCACCTGCATCACAATGTAATGAAGGAAATAATGCTACACACTTCTATGAAACACTACCTCACACTCTCTATTATACTACCTCAAATCCTTGTGAAAGACCCTTTGTGATTACCTCCCACCGGCCAAGGACGAGATTGAGATCTTAAAGGAGAAGATAGAGACATTCACAAAGATGGCCAAGGAGGACACGACCAATTTAAGGGCAAAAATTAAGAGTGAATTGAAAGAATAATTTGTCACCCTCCGAGAGGAAGAGCTTCCATTGGAAGAAATTGAAACGAAACTGCTATCTATGATGGAGGAACTCATGAAGAAAAGTTCATCACGGGTTAACTATCCACTTGAAAAAGACCTACCTCTTCAACACTCACCACTTCCCTATCATTTTGTTCTTCCTCAACCTCATTCTTCAAGAGGACTCATTGAGCTTTAAAGCTTTATTCAAAAGTGCTGATAAAAAGCTTATCCAAATGATGAAAAAGATCGACCCAACCTATACTCACGAGCCATATTCATACCCCACCTCTTACCCAACCACCTACTACCCACCTGCATCACAATGTAATGAAGGAAATAATGCTACACACTTCTATGAAACACTACCTCACACTCTCTATTATACTACCTCAAATCCTTGTGAAAGACCCCTTGTGATTACCTCCCACCGGCCAAGGACGAGATTGAGATCTTAAAGGAGAAGATAGAGGCATTCACAAAGATGGCCAAGGAGGACACGACCAATTTAAGGGCAAAAATTAAGAGTGAATTGAAAGAATAATTTGTCACCCTCCGAGAGGAAGAGCTTCCATTGGAAGAAATTGAAACGAAACTGCTATCTATGATGGAGGAACTCATGAAGAAAAGTTCATCACGGGTTAACTACCCACTTGAAGATGACCTACCTCTTCAACACTCACCTCTTCCCTATCATTTTGTTCTTCCTCAACCTCATTCTTCAAGAGGACTCATTGAGCTTTAAAGCTTTATTCAAAAGTGCTGATAAAAAGCTTATCCAAATGATGAAAAAGATCGACCCAACCTATACTCACGAGCCATATTCATACCCCACCTCTTACCCAACCACCTAGTACCCACCTGCATCACAATGTAATGAAGGAAATAATGCTACACACTTCTATGAAACACTACCTCACACTCTCTATTATACTACCTCAAATCCTTGTGAAAGACCCCTTGTGATTACCTCCCACCGGCCAAGGACGAGATTGAGATCTTAAAGGAGAAGATAGAGGCATTCACAAAGATGGCCAAGGAGGACACGACCAATTTAAGGGCAAAAATTAAGAGTGAATTGAAAGAATAATTTGTCACCCTCCGAGAGGAAGAGCTTCCATTGGAAGAAATTGAAACGAAACTGCTATCTATGATGGAGGAACTCATGAAGAAAAGTTCATCACGGGTTAACTACCCACTTGAAGATGACCTACCTCTTCAACACTCACCTCTTCCCTATCATTTTGTTCTTCCTCAACCTCATTCTTCAAGAGGACTCATTGAGCTTTAAAGCTTTATTCAAAAGTGCTGATAAAAAGCTTATCCAAATGATGAAAAAGATCGACCCAACCTATACTCACGAGCCATATTCATACCCCACCTCTTACCCAACCACCTAGTACCCACCTGCATCACAATGTAATGAAGGAAATAATGCTACACACTTCTATGAAACACTACCTCACACTCTCTATTATACTACCTCAAATCCTTGTGAAAGACCCCTTGTGATTACCTCCCACCGGCCAAGGACGAGATTGAGATCTTAAAGGAGAAGATAGAGGCATTCACAAAGATGGCCAAGGAGGACACGACCAATTTAAGGGCAAAAATTAAGAGTGAATTGAAAGAATAATTTGTCACCCTCCGAGAGGAAGAGCTTCCATTGGAAGAAATTGAAACGAAACTGCTATCTATGATGGAGGAACTCATGAAGAAAAGTTCATCACGGGTTAACTACCCACTTGAAGATGACCTACCTCTTCAACACTCACCTCTTCCCTATCATTTTGTTCTTCCTCAACCTCATTCTTCAAGAGGACTCATTGAGCTTTAAAGCTTTATTCAAAAGTGCTGATAAAAAGCTTATCCAAATGATGAAAAAGATCGACCCAACCTATACTCACGAGCCATATTCATACCCCACCTCTTACCCAACCACCTACTACCCACCTGCATCACAATGTAATGAAGGAAATAATGCTACACACTTCTATGAAACACTACCTCACACTCTCTATTATACTACCTCAAATCCTTGTGAAAGACCCCTTGTGATTACCTCCCACCGGCCAAGGACGAGATTGAGATCTTAAAGGAGAAGATAGAGGCATTCACAAAGATGGCCAAGGAGGACACGACCAATTTAAGGGCAAAAATTAAGAGTGAATTGAAAGAATAATTTGTCACCCTCCGAGAGGAAGAGCTTCCATTGGAAGAAATTGAAACGAAACTGCTATCTATGATGGAGGAACTCATGAAGAAAAGTTCATCACGGGTTAACTACCCACTTGAAGATGACCTACCTCTTCAACACTCACCTCTTCCCTATCATTTTGTTCTTCCTCAACCTCATTCTTCAAGAGGACTCATTGAGCTTTAAAGCTTTATTCAAAAGTGCTGATAAAAAGCTTATCCAAATGATGAAAAAGATCGACCCAACCTATACTCACGAGCCATATTCATACCCCACCTCTTACCCAACCACCTACTACCCACCTGCATCACAATGTAATGAAGGAAATAATGCTACACACTTCTATGAAACACTACCTCACACTCTCTATTATACTACCTCAAATCCTTGTGAAAGACCCCTTGTGATTACCTCCCACCGGCCAAGGACGAGATTGAGATCTTAAAGGAGAAGATAGAGGCATTCACAAAGATGGCCAAGGAGGACACGACCAATTTAAGGGCAAAAATTAAGAGTGAATTGAAAGAATAATTTGTCACCCTCCGAGAGGAAGAGCTTCCATTGGAAGAAATTGAAACGAAACTGCTATCTATGATGGAGGAACTCATGAAGAAAAGTTCATCACGGGTTAACTACCCACTTGAAGATGACCTACCTCTTCAACACTCACCTCTTCCCTATCATTTTTTTCTTCCTCAACGTCATTCTTCAAGAGGACTCATTGAGCTTTAAAGCTTTATTCAAAAGTGCTGATAAAAAGCTTATCCAAATGATGAAAAAGATCGACCCAACCTATACTCACGAGCCATATTCATACCCCCCCTCTTACCCAACCACCTACTACCCACCTGCATCACAATGTAATGAAGGAAATAATGCTACACACTTCTATGAAACACTACCTCACACTCTCTATTATACTACCTCAAATCCTTGTGAAAGACCCCTTGTGATTACCTCCCACCGGCCAAGGACGAGATTGAGATCTTAAAGGAAAAGATAGAGGCATTCACAAAGATGGCCAAGGAGGACACGACCAATTTAAGGGCAAAAAATGAGAGTGAATTGAAAGAATAATTTGTCACCCTCCGAGAGGAAGAGCTTCCATTGGAAGAAATTGAAATGAAACTACTATCTATGATAGAGGAACTCATGAAGAAAAGTTCATCACGGGTTAACTACCCACTTGAAGATGACCTACCTCTTCAACACTCACCTCTTCCCTATCATTTTGTTCTTCCTCAACCTCATTCTTCAGGAGGACTCATTGAGCTTTAAAGCTTTATTCAAAAGTGCTGATAAAAAGCTTATCCAAATGATGAAAAAGATCGACCCAACCTATACTCACGAGCCATATTCATACCCCACCTCTTACCCAACCACCTACTACCCACCTGCATCACAATGTAATGAAGGAAATAATGCTACACACTTCTATGAAACACTACCTCACACTCTCTATTATACTACCTCAAATCCTTGTGAAAGACCCCTTGTGATTACCTCCCACCGGCCAAGGACGAGATTGAGATCTTAAAGGAGAAGATAGAGGCATTCACAAAGATGGCCAAGGAGGACACGACCAATTTAAGGGCAAAAATTAAGAGTGAATTGAAAGAATAATTTGTCACCCTCCGAGAGGAAGAGCTTCCATTGGAAGAAATTGAAACGAAACTGCTATCTATGATGGAGGAACTCATGAAGAAAAGTTCATCACGGGTTAACTACCCACTTGAAGATGACCTACCTCTTCAACACTCACCTCTTCCCTATCATTTTGTTCTCCCTCAACCTCATTCTTCAAGAGGACTCATTGAGCTTTAAAGCTTTATTCAAATGTGCTGATAAAAAGCTTATCCAAATGATGAAAAAGATCGACCCAACCTATACTCACGAGCCATATTCATACCCCACCTCTTACCCAACCACCTACTACCCACCTGCATCACAATGTAATGAAGGAAATAATGCTACACACTTCTATGAAACACTACCTCACACTCTCTATTATACTACCTCAAATCCTTGTGAAAGACCCCTTGTGATTACCTCCCACCGGCCAAGGACGAGATTGAGATCTTAAAGGAGAAGATAGAGGCATTCACAAAGATGGCCAAGGAGGACACGACCAATTTAAGGGCAAAAATTAAAAGTGAATTGAAAGAATAATTTGTCACCCTCCGAGAGGAAGAGCTTCCATTGGAAGAAATTGAAACGAAACTGCTATCTATGATGGAGGAACTCATGAAGAAAAGTTCATCACGGGTTAACTACCCACTTGTAGATGACCTACCTCTTCAACACTCACATCTTCCCTATCATTTTGTTCTTCCTCAACCTCATTCTTCAAGAGGACTCATTGAGCTTTAAAGCTTTATTCAAAAGTGCTGATAAAAAGCTTATCCAAATGATGAAAAAGATCGACCCAACCTATACTCACGAGCCATATTCATACCCCACCTCTTACCCAACCACCTACTACCCACCTGCATCACAATGTAATGAAGGAAATAATGCTACACACTTCTATGAAACACTACCCCACACTCTCTATTATACTACCTCAAATCCTTGTGAAAGACCCCTTGTGATTACTTCCCACCGGCCAAGGACGAGATTGAGATCTTAAAGGAGAAGATGGAGGCATTCACAAAGATGGCCAAGGAGGACACGACCAATTTAAGGGCAAAAATTAAGAGTGAATTGAAAGAATAATTTGTCACCCTCCGAGAGGAAGAGCTTCCATTGGAAGAAATTGAAACGAAACTGCTATCTATGATGGAGGAACTCATGAAGAAAAGTTCATCACGGGTTAACAACCCACTTGAAGATGACCTCCCAATTTCGGAAGCCAATCCAAGGGTTGTACATGAGGTTGAGGAAGAACAAAATGATAGGGAAGAGGTGAGTGTTGAAGAGGTAGTGGAGTGTGACGCCCCGGTGCTTGAAGAAGTTCCAATTTCCGAATTGGATTATCAAAAGAATGTAGAGATGGAAAGTGATGATGAGGACATTGAAGTAGTGTGGGAAGATGAAGAGCCGACATGTGGTAACATTCTTGATCCGTCTTGTGCTAATAGTCTTGAAAATTCTTGTGCTCAATCTTTCGTTGAAAACACTCTTGACACTTGTGCGAATGACTCCCCTTTGAATTGCAATGATGATATTTATGTTTGTGATAATACTTGTTTTTATTTTCGGGAGGATGATTCCATAGGCTTTGTTGATGATGATTCTATTAATGAGTGTGAGAGTGTTGATTCCTTTGATGATGATAATTGTGGTCCTTGTGAGGATGACTCCCTTTGCAATGATTTTTCTAATATTTTTTATTATGCTTGCTTCAATTTTTGGGAGGATGATTCCATAGAATTTTGTGATGATAATTTGATGAATACTTGTGAGGGTTGTGAGGATTCTCTTTTGTTTGATGATGAATATGTTTTCTTTAATTTTTGGGAGGATGAATCCTTAGACTTGTTTAGCAATGGGTTGATGAGTGAGGGGGATGATGCTTCATTTTACTCATGTGAGGATGAGGGTGATTTTTCTAGTTAAATTGAGTGGGGAGATGAGGAGAAGGAGTGTGAGGAAGAGATAGTGGAAAACGGAGAGATTGTCACTTTGACATAATGGAGAGAGTTGAGTGGGGAAACTTTTTCTAAATTTGAAATTGAAAAGGGGAGTGAGGAGATATGGTATAAAGAGAGTGCTAAAAATGAAAAGATCTTTTAGGGTGGAAGAGATAAGGATGAAAAGAGAAGGGAAGTTCAAACCATCCTTGAGAGATTGAGGGTGGTGTGCAATGCTAGGTTTGGTTTAATCATGAACATTATTCTTCCTTTTCTTTTGGTTGAATTCAAGGTTGTCAGATATCTTCGGGCATACCTTGAAACAAAGGTACATGGGACGCTTGGTAAGGTCCCGAAATCGGTATGCTTCGAAGGATAGCACCTACCGCGTCTAGCCAAAGACGTTAAACGTGGCGCTCTTGGGAGGCACTTCAAGTCTATCCTATGCATATTTTTCATTGTTTCTTTTGTGTTTTGTTAGCTTGTTGTTAGTTCTTGCTTTGTTATCTTTTGAGCTAACATTGTAGGTGATTTTGGTGCTAAGCCATGAAGAATTTGAGCTAAAATTGACCAAAAGTGGAAGGCAAAAGCTGGGAGACGAAGAAAGTGATCAGCACTGCTATTCCATGTGGCTTCCACGCGTGGAGACCACGTGGAACCTTTCCAGTGTTGATCCACGTGGCCCTCCCACGCGTGGAGGCCACGTGGAATAATTCCAGTACTGGTCCACGTGGCTCTCCCACGCGTAGAGCCCACGTGGACAAGGTTTGACAAGGTGTTGTGCATTGTGCTCTTTTTCATCCAATTTTTAAGTGTCTCAAAGGTTTGGCCATGCTAAGAATCATCTCTTATCATATTTTTCATGTTTTTTTTGTTGCTTTTGTTTTAGTTAGTTGCTTCATTTTAGACTTTATGCTTTGATGCTTTCATTGTGAATAAAAGGAGTTCTGCCATCCCATTGCTCTTCAAATTAGTTGTCCTCAGGTGATGGTCACACAAGTCAAGCTGCTGTTGAATCATCTGTTAATGCTACTGAGAATAGTTAAGGTGCTCAGTCCTCTAAATCAGAACAGTTCTGATTTAAAACTTGGGTTTGCATTTTCTACTTTCGCCCTCCTTAGAAATCTTGTGTCTACAGATTCACAAGTTAATGGCAATAGGGGGAGTAGAACAAACCTTCTAACCATGTTACTTGTTATTGTTTGCTGCTATTGGTTACTTGTTGCTGCTGAACTGCTGGTTACTACATTTAATGAAGACCCTCAGACCCTCAAGATATTTTTTTTAAGCTGCTAGCTGCTAGTGAAGACTTTATCTTTGAGAATAGGCAGCTGTAATAATTAGTCTTGATCTGTTAATGCTTTTTGTAATAGTTGGGGTCTGTTTGCAGTTGTTAAATGAAATTTCTTTTTGATGGTCAAATTGATTGAACTATCTTTCAGGTTTAGAAGCTTTTGTTCAAGTAGAAATACTACATTGCCATTAAACTTAACATAGGGTGAGATTGTTAATAAAAAGGTTTTATTAAAAGAATACTTGCGAGATTTGAACTCCCATGTTGTTAAGGTTTCATGACAAAATTAGCTATTTTACTTCTAGTTAAAAAGATAGATCAGTAACATCGGTTGATTAAGTCTCGTTGTATTAAGTTTAGATCGAGTCTGTACAAAATAATTGTATAGTTCATAACAAAGTTCAGATGACTCGAAGACTTGAAGACATAAACTTGAACTAGCACTAGATTTTTTTTTGAAAAGAACTAGCACTAGATTAGTTCAGAAGGAAGTGCAGAACGGTTGTTCAGTTATCAAGAATCTGATCTCAGATGATATATATAAAGGAGCCATTACTGTTATAAGAAGTTTGTTGAATTTACAAAGAAACTTCTACAGATAAAGTATGATTAAGCTAAATTGAATACTTGACACAGACTCTCTTCGATTCAAGTTGAAATTCTCCTTACGGAATTTGGGCATGGATTCACTTTAATGAAAAGAATGATGTGCTGCTGCTGAGGGGGAGCCTCAATTCAAGAAGATCAGGAGATCATTATTTGACAACTCTTCAGGGAAGAACTCAATGGATTGATGATTGCAGAACACCCATGGAGATTTCCACTTGTATTTTGCGCAAATTGTTGGTACAATCTTTTTGCTTGAAGTTAATAGAGAGTTGGGCTAATCAGAGCGATGCCCCCAGATGTAGAAATGTTATTCCGAATTGGGTTAACAAATTGCTAAGTGTCTTTACTGCCTTGAATGTTTCTATGTTTTTCTAGTTCCTTGAATATCGAACTACTAACTGAACTACCACCGTCTTAGTTCACAGCATGTTTAGAGTTAGAAAGATTAGTCAGTACTTGTGGAACGTAGTCATTAAGTTCGTCTCACAAGAACTCGACTAAGTGCGTTTATAATTAACTCCACATCACACGCACGTTCAGAAAGTTTGTAAGGATGTATTCAATTTTGAATTTCAATGACTTTTATAGACTTTTTTTAAATAAATAAATAAATAAGGTTATAAAATTTTATGAATGTTTTTTTATATAGACTTTAAAAGTCTTTAAAAATCTACAAAAGTCATGATCGAATACACCCGTACTCTAATGGTTCATTTTGTTTCACTTTCATTGCTATTGACCAAGGTTGCAAAAATCGCTAGGCGCCTGGGGGGCGCCGATTAATCGGCGCCTAGACGGGCGCCTAGTTTTTTTTTTTTTAATTTAAATTTTAAAAAAATATTTTAAGTGTTAATAATTGTAAAGTGTTTAATATTGTAAGTCTTTACACTTGAATAGTTAAATAGTTAATACTTTTTTTTTTAGAAGAAAAGCTTAATTCATTGAATCGGAAACAAGACAATCAACAAGGAAGACAAGAGGAGTGTCAAACTACTCCCCGCAACCTGACTCAGAAAAGGCCTCCCTAGCAACAATGTGGGTGGCACAATTCACAAATCGCTTCACAAACGCAAATTCGACATCATTTATCAAGGATGCCAAATCTTTAATATCATCCACAATCAAACCAAAAACTGAATGAAAAGAACTACAAGATAAAGCATTAAATAAAATCTGAGAGTCAGTTTCCACGTCCACACTACCATGCCGGTATCCTTCAACCAGCTAAGCGCCTCTGCATGCTAACAGCCTCCGCTACTTTTACGTCAAACAAACTCGGCAGCTGGACATTCTTTGCCACAAGGAACCTACCGTCCTCGTCTCTCAACACCCAACCTAGCCCAGTCGCATTACTACTATGACTTAGGCCCGCAACCGTGTTCAACTTTATTCTGCCACGCATGGGTTTATTCCATTTCGCGTCATGCTACCGTCTACTCTCCCCAGGAGTTTCCACTTGAGGGTGCTCATTCGCACTTCTCCAGTTAGCCAAGAATGATGCTGCACGATTAACAACCAACTCAAGGTCAAAAGGGATCCCATTCCAAATACATTCATTCCTACTATTCCACAATCCCCATCAAGACATTACCAGTCTATCAAGTTTCTCATCACTCAAGCACTGTAAACACTCAAAAAACCAGCTGGAAATATTAGAACTTTGAGTAGCACCTACCATCACCCCCAATCTTGACCAAAGCTTTCTCGCTTCTCCACAGGCAACAAACAAATGCATCGCACTCTACTCCGTAGCCCTACACATGTGACAGATAATCGAGCAGTTAACATGCCTGGCAACAAAGCATCACATGTAGGGAGGTAAAGGGAGGCTAACTGCCAACATAAGGACTTGGCCTTGTGAGGTACATGCAACGCCCATAGCCTATTCCAAGGGCGATTATCCACAATTTGATGTGAAAGACAGCGGTAACAAGACTTAACCGTATACACACCTTTGTGAGCCCAATGCCAAACCCAACCATTAGAAGGTTTATGCCTGCTAATAGGAATATTATAAATTAAATTAGCATCGCGAGGTTAAAATATGTCATTAACACATTCCATGTCCCAACACGTACCGTGAGTATCTATGAGCGACGCAAACGGGGCATAGAAGATAGACTCATGCAGCACTGACTGAACATACGGATTATCGTCATTTGGTAACCAAGCATCACTACCAATAACCGTATTCCGTCTATCCCCGATACAACGACGACACCCATCCCGCATAACATCCTGGACCGATAACATGCCTCTCCAATTAAACGAAGGATTACTCCCCTCTGTTGCTTCCAGATAAGATGAGGTCGGATAGTACCGAGCCTTATACACACGGACTACCAATGATTCTGGCTTAGTAATTAGCCTCCATGCTTGTTTGCCAAGCAAGGCCATATTCATCTCGTGGAGCATTCTAAAACCCATACCACCCCTTGATTTAGGGGCACAAAGACCACCCCAACTTCTCCATCGAATTCCTCTCCCATTCCCTATCGTTCCGGTCCACCAGTACTCGTTCATTAAAGTCTCAATTTCCTTGAACAAACCCACTGGCAGAAGAAAGACCATCATCGCATAGGCCGGCAGAGCTTGTATTACATTTTTCAACAGTACTTCACGACCTGCACGAGACAGGAACTTAGCATTCCAGCTCCTTATTTTATTCAGAATACGCTCCTTGATAAACCCGAGAATCTCCTTTTTCCTTCTACCAACAAGAGAGGGCAAGCCTAAATATTTCCCACCAGTACTACCTTCCTTCACCCCCAGCATGTTAACCACATTCTCCTTACACTCCTGCGTGACATTAGAGCTGAAGCAGACTACTGATTTCTCAAAATTAATTTTTTGTCTGGAGGCTACTGAGTAGACATCAAGGATACCTTTCATAACCACACTCTCTTGGGAATTCGCACGGAAGAATAAAAAGCAATCATCCGCGAATAGCAGGTGCGATATTGGTGGTGCTCCCTTCGACACGCGCACTCCATGCAAAAATCCCATGCGTGACTTTCTATCAATTAGGGCATTGAGCCCTTCGGCCACAAGTAAGAACAGGTATGGCGATAAGGGGTCACCCTAACGAATACTTCTTTCTGGAATAATCGGACCTAACTGACATTGCTTGTGCAGAATATGGTACTGAACCAATGAGACTGATTCCATCAAAATATCAATGAAGTGACGGGCAAAACCCATTTTCAATAACACTGCTTCAATAAACCTCCACTTAACCAGATCATAGGCTTTGCTCATGTCAACTTTTACAGCAACCACCCCTTCCCAGCCTTAAGTTTTCCGTTTTAGAAAGTGATGTACTTCATAGGAAAGCATAATATTATCGCTGATTAACCGGTCCGGCACAAAAGCACTTAATAGTTAATACTTATTAAGTTATTAGTTATTATTTATTAATTATTAGTGCATTACTTATTAGTTTAATTTAGCTATTACTTATTATTTTATTAAGTTATTACTTATTAGACTATTAGAGTATTAGTTAATACATTATAACATTAATAGTTTAAATGTTTATTTATAATTTATATAAATAAAAAAAAAACGCGCAGCCGGCAGGTGGCCTAGGCGACCCAGGCGCCCGGCCAGGCGGGCTATGCAGCCTAGGCGCCTAATCGGCCAGCTAGGCATCCGGGCGCGAAGGAGGCCGATTTCGGCCTTCCTCAACGAGACGGGGCACCGCCTAGCGCCTAAGCGCGATTTTTGCAACACTGATATTGACATTGTCCCGCCCACCCTCTCCCACTATCCCTTTAGCTTAAAACTAGTTTATAATACAAAAACCCAAAAAAAAATGAACTAAATAAAATATAAGGAAACGCAAGATACAAAAAATAATGAGAACACTATATATATATATATATATATATATATATATATATATAGCCAATAAAATTAGGCCTATAACAAGAACTAAAAATATTCGTCCAATTATTTTAATGAAATGAATTGTTCAGATTATTTTGAGTTTAGTATTTTTTATTTTTCTACTTTACCCTCTGTAAGAAAGGTCTTAGGTTTGAACTCGATTTCAATCAGAGTTGACATAATTGTTGAACATATACTACGAATATGTTGCAGTTTATTAAAAAAATTGTAATAAAAATTTTAATATTAACTTTGGTCAAATAATTAGCCCGACTAAATACATAGCATTCAAAGTTGAACATCAAAGATTACAAATAAAGAACCTTGAAAATTATTTTTTCTTGCATTTTAAAAGACAAACAAATTTAGGTTAAGTTTTTTAACTTTTTTTTTTCCGTTTAATTAATCTTATTTTGATTATTTAGAATACGACTCAATATTTCAATAATTATGATTTTGCATTATTAGGAATGATTTAGGTCATTATGGTATTAATATTTCTGGTATGTATTTCTATAATGGTACGATTGTACATTACTTTACAAATATTGTACTATTATTATTTTTATCGGACACAATTGTTCTTACATCATTGCCAGCCCTTTGCAACCTAACTACAAAGTTGTTGATAAAAAATACAACTTCACTTGGACTTTAAAAGGTAGGACCATTGTCTAAAAATTTGACAAAGTTGACACTTCACTAGCTCCAATTGACTAATTTACACATTATTATTCTCATAAATATATCAATACATGAAAACTTTTAAAGAAATTTTCTATTTTAATTTTACTATATCATTGTAACAATGTCTATTATAATCATATATTTCGAATTATTTATCCTCATCCTCTATTGACAACAATTGTCATTGACAAACTCCTAAAACAATTTGTCTTAAAAACAAATGGAAATTTAAAAAAAAAATCAGGCATAAACAATGCAAAGAACATATTAATATAAATTGGTATATAAAATACAGGCTATTTTTGTTTAGACACGCAGTTGTAACCTTATTTGTAAAGGACAAAACCTCAAGGTAGAAATACAGAAAGAACACTGTAGTACTTGAATAATAATGCATCAGCGTCACATGGTGCCATGCCACATCTTTCTGCATCTCAAAAATGATTCACTTTAAATTCTAATGTCTATGTAATAAAATAATTAAAAATAATACATTTGTAGTTGAATTCTTTCAATAAACAAATTTACAAAGGGAATAATTTCAAATTAATTATTTAATACAATAAATGCATTGTTTAAATGGTCCAATTGATTACACATGCAAATCTGCAATCGAACAAACAAATTGCATGTCAAACCAAATTTAATAGTGAAAAAAATAGTAATTTATGCCCCTCACAAATATATCAATTATCAATATCACTTCTAAATTATTCATATTTGTGAGGAGTAAAAATTATAATTTTCTGATTAATAGTTTATGGATCAAAATGTTAAGCCTTTATGGCATATGATTTTGAATTAGAAATGTATAAGTTTGAATTGGTATGGATGTCTGAATGTTAAAAATAAAATAAGTCGTGTATTGAATGCAATAAAAAAAATACTTATGGTGTAAATATAAAGAAGTATAAATGTCATATGGAGTTTTTCGAGTATAGTGATTTTGCTACGTTTAGTTCTAAAACTTTCAAATTGATTACCGGTGACCCTTCGACTTTCAAATTATTATCATCCGTGTTTCAAGTTAATCACCATAGTCTTTCAAGTTTCAAAATTTAACCAGTTGTGATCTTATTAGAAGGACTACAACTGGTTAAAATTTGATAGTTGAAGAACCATGGATGATTAACTTGAATCATAGATGGTAACAATTTAAAAATTAATGAATCACAAATAATTAATTTAAAAGTTTAGAACTAAACGTGGTAAAATTAGTATATTCAAAAAAGCCTAAATGGTATTTAACTCATATGCATAACTTAATTATAGGACCACAAAGCAGGAAAAGGTATGTTTAAAAATAATTATATATAAAAAGCTGCAGCCAGGCTGACATAATTAAGATGAATTCTCTCGCAGGATGAAATTATAAAAACATCTCTGTGAGGAAAAACTAAAACTTGATTCAAATCTAACCCGTACAAACAATTTTATGGGTCGGGTTAGAGGGCATTTGACCCGAAACAAGTTCCCCAAAAAAAAAAAAAAAAAAAAAAAAA
>NC_044927.1:11602711-11659578 GCF_003576645.1 Ipomoea triloba
AAAAAAAAAAAAAAAAAAAAAAAAAACTACCGATCGGAGTACTAGTAACTAGCCTATGTGAAGAAAGACGTTTAAAAAAAGAGAAGCTAGCAATGCTTCATCTTACGCCATCTTTCTCCACGCAAAATCGAAATTATTGGCTTAGCTCGATGGATCGGCCCCGCCGGATATATTAACATGTGTATATATTGATCTGAGTGGATCGATCTGAGCTTGATTTGGCGCGGCGGTTTCTACCTGAGCATTTGGGTCAAGGAGCGAAAAGCAATTTCTTCGCAAGGAATGATGATTCCCATGTCGTGATCGAAGCCGAACTCTTCCTCGGCGCGTCTGAGGAGGCACTGAAACTCGGGGTGCGTCAGGAATGAGATGGGGACTACGTATCTGCTGCGGTTTTCACCCACGTAAACCGGGAAGTGACCCTTAGGAACGTCGTCGTAGCCGTTTTTCTTGCCCAGGCTCGAACACCTTTTCAGGATTTGTTTGAGGACGGCGGTTTGTGCGAGCTTGGCCGGTTTTCTCATGATAGCCATTTTCTGGATTTCAAATTGGAAGAAAGGAAGAATGTGATGGAAGTTGGCAAGGGAATTGAAGAAACAAGAAAGAAAGTGATGGTGGAGTGGATCGATTGCGAGGGTATTTATGAATAAACAAATTTCTTTTGAAGGTGCGGTGGGGGAGATTCCCATGTGGGGGTGTATACCGTAGGAGCAATGGACTGTGCAAGAACAAGAGGAAAGGCATTGAGGTTTGAGGGGACCACATCCTAACCGGTTTTGGGTTTTATATTATAACCACAGATTTAGGGCAACACTATTGGTTTGCTTATTTGGATTTTTTTTTTTTTTTAATAATAAGGTAAATTTACAAAAACTATTTCAGAGTCTATCATGATAAATCTCGTTTCAATAAGATACCTTAACTTTTTTTTTTATTGAGTTTTTTTTTTTTAAAGCGATATGTGCACCAACATTGCACGCGCCCTCTAAGATGATTTTTTGTGTGTATATAAGAGGTGATGTTACTATGAGAAATACTTTCCAATGAGTTCATGGAAATTAAATTGGTGTATTAGAAAATAGATTTATGGATGGGATTAATTGGGTGAATTAAAAATGCGCGTGTGCACATGGAACATTATGCTGTAGTGTGCATATTAAACATGTGTTGTGTGCAACATAGGAACATGCTTAATCTGCACACATCATAATGCTTCATATGTACATGTGCACTATTTTTTTAATGTACCAGATTAGTTATCATTGACTCATGCGGAGGTTGGTTCTCATCTAATCTCCAATATAAATATAAATATATATATATATATATAGTCATAATCAGGTGTGACCTCCCTTAACATGCGGTCAGTGCGGCCGCACCACTATGTATAGAAATATACACCACTCAATGTTAGAAAATGCACCACAAAAATATGCATCATTAGGTGCGCATCACCAAAAGACACACCACTGGGTATGCAAATATATACCACACAGTGTTAGCAAGTACACCATTAGGGGCATGAGAGTTGTGGTGCACTATTTTGGGTGTGTGGTGTGTTTTTTTTGTGTTTTTGTGTATTTCCATTGTGGTGTGTTTTCTAACTTTGAGTGGTGCATTTTATAACATTGAGTGGTGCGAACCGCACCGACCGCAGGGAAAAGCGCGGCCACATTTGAACACACACACGCGCACACACACACACACACACACATATATATATATATATAAGGCCCGACTCCCATGATAACCATCACATACAGGTGAGAACGTGTGATCTAATCTGGGTCATTAAAAACAAAAGATGCACAACTGTGATTAAACCAACAATCTGCTTAGATTATGGAAATTAAGAGAATAAAATAGTCAAGAATATTTGTCAAACATGTTTCTTCTCTAACAATATTGATGGAAACAAACAACTATTTTTAATTACTAATATTAATACACATGCCTAGAAGTCAAAAATTAAAACTCCATGATAAATTAAAAAAAATTTAGAAAGTCCTAACGACGGTATAATACCAACATCATAATGCACCACAACTACAACATCGATGCACTGGTACTATAACATTGATGGACAAACACTACATCTACAAGCCGCATCCACCACTGTAACGTACGCACACAATTGACCAACGTCATATTAACAAAGAATACACAACACTGCCTAACAAAATGCACACATTTAATTAATACTAGGAACGTACAACTTTTACCATGTAAGAGCACAAAGGTATATAACATTTTGTAAGTACACACCTTAAACCTCTAAACCCTAACACCTAAATTGTAAACCGTAAACCCTAACCGTGAAACTCACAAAATTGACCACCATATACTAACACAGAATGCACAACAGCGCCCCACAAAAAAAGCCCTAGTATTTGGAGCCCTCCAACTGACTAGTTTTACCCCGCTTGTGGTCCGGGTCGAAGGACTCGTGTGACCCGCTGGTGGAGGAAGTCGGGAAGCGGTGTCCAACTGGGTGTGCCCTGAAAGGCGGCGAATGTGCGGAATCTGGCATTTATGGAGGATTTGCGGGGATTCTTTCCTATTCCAAATTTGACAAGTATTTATGGCAGTTCTTGTAGCTAAAGTAACTTTCCTAATGTCATATTTGGTAAAACCCTCTTTCTTTCCTTACTAAGGTCCATTATTCTTATAAAAATACTCACTTGGGTCACATTGTTAGGGGTTCTGATTTGACGGTAGTGTTGGTAGCGTAATTATTCTCTCCAATTATCTTGTGTTACTTTCTCATTATCTTCTCTAAGTTTTACGGTAGTTGGCTAGCCGAGCAGTTATAGTGCAACCGTGAAACCAATACTAAAATCAATAATGCATAAGTTTTACACTAGGAGTGTACAAAATATACAACACAATCTTATGATGGATAACCTCACACCAACCGTGATACCTAAGCAATGAATAACTCATCGTAGTCCAACGATGCACTGCACCTAGCTCCCCAATGCATTGTTCAACAGCCTACAATGTACCTCCTCATTAAATCACAGATTATCATCAAACCTAATCAAACGCATACTCTAACAAACCGAAAAAAAAAACAAAAAAACAAAAAATAAAACAAAACAAAACAAAACAAAATAATAAAAAAAAAAGAAAACAAAAATTAAACCAGGTTGATTTTTCACCACTGGCGCCGAAAAAAAAAAACCAAAAGAAGAATGAAGAAAAATGACTCAAGTAATCCTTAAAAATAACCCAAAATCGAAGAGCATAATGTATTTGGAAACTCCATGCAAGGAAAAATTGAACAAAATTAATCTCGTACCCCTGCTACTTAAATTAAGAAAATAATAGTTTAAAAAACATAGTTTTAGCCCTCAGATCTTGCCAATGGATCGGACAACAAAGATTAGACCACAAGTTCTCAATTGGGGGTGGTTCTCATATGAGCCTTATATGTATACTAGTTTTTCACGCGCATTGCACGAATAGGATAATGCCCAACGTTTATTTTTTAAATAAGTACTTCAAAGTATATCAATGCAAAATTATATAAGAGATGTTCATGCATAAGTAATTGAATGTTGAATTTTTTTTATTTAAATTAGTAATTCAAAGTATATGAATGCAAGATAATATATGAGAGATTGATTATAATTGTCACTAAAATAAATGTTTGTAACTTTGTAATAACGCCGGTCTAAATACTTAGTCTAAAAATGATAGTCTAAATAAATACTACTTTTGGTTTGAATTTCTCTAAGTCTTCTTAATTCTCTTTCGGGTAACATTGTCATTGTTTTCATCTTTAGTACTTTTCCTCTTCTTTTTTATTGGTAGTGTGTCATGTGCAATTGTCCTGGCCTAGATTACTAGCGATAACATAAAGGGCCACGTCATGCAATTAGATATGCTGGATTTGCAAGATTGATTACAGCATTGTTGTAGTCTCGACATCTTTTCAATGCGTCAAGTGTGTCATGATATTCTAATGCTCTATTGCCCTATATTGAACATTTTTAATAATGAATTTTAAATGTTGCTACATAAGATAATGATCTAATTACCATTTACATATTATTATCAACATAAAAGCATACCAGTCCTTTAGGTGTTCTGCTCGAGGTACTTTTGATTCAACCATTATTGTTGAATAAGTTACTGTGGATAGAGAAATTCCTAATTTATTTAAGGAATAAGATTAGATAAAGTAGTAAAAATTTATACATTTTAAATCATCTTAATAAAGAAATATGATTTGTTGGAAAAAAAAAGAAGCATAAAATGACATTTTAAGTGGCTATTTTGTGGTACAAATATATGTGGGGTCCACTTCTGATTCGAGTCAGATCAAAGTGGATTCGGGTTTTTCGTAGTTAGACGAAGAGATTGATATATTGTACGCTCAAAATGGATGATGGGTGAATGAGAAATTGGTTCTCAAAGTAGACCCATTTGAGATGGAAATTGCATGTGGAAAAACTTTAAAGTAGCTTTTGTCCCACATTGGTTGGAAAAAGTGGGTTTGCACCACTATTTATACAAGAGCCTTTTCAAGAAATATTGACTTGTGTGCGCCACCTACGGGAACGAATGTCGTCTGTGAAATTGGCTGGCTTTGCGAGCATAAGTTATGCCAAATTTTCCACACGTTACGGAACTGTTAGTGGATGGCTGTTTCGGAAGTTACACTATGGTTATTAGAACCATTTTTGCTATTAATTCCTCTCCTCCTATATATTCCACATTGAGCAGTAGCATTTGACACCACAGAAAATACTAAGCTTTTCTCTCGAAACTCTGCTCTCCCTTCTTTCTAGCCATCTGTGTTCATCCCACGTTCTTGTTCGTCGGGTTTTAAGTTTGAGTGTTCAACACTTAGAATCGTATTACATTTTATCCTGGGAAGCCTAGACCGCAACACTCCTAACACCTTGGGAGGCGGTAAATAAGGTTTTAAGGAGAGAGTGCAACTCAACTCGTACTTGCAACCTACCTGAATCATCCTCCTTCATCCTTCTTGTTTTTTCCAGAAACTATAACCTTTCGCAAGTTTATATTTTCCATTTTTCAGGGATTTTCGAATTTTTCACCAACATGATTTACCTTCAACTGAACAACTGTGATGTAGTCTAGAGATATTACGGGGTAGTTTCTCGCTTCAATTTCTTGGATTATTTGAATACCCTCTTTGTCAACAAATCCTCCCCAAAGTAGTTAATATGATTGTCTTCAAACTGTTTTTTATTTTTTTTCCATGGTATTAATAAAATACTTGGTAAACAAATATATAACGTATTTTGTATTATAACTTTGATGTTTAATTACAAGATATTGTAAAAAGAAGACAATGGACAATGTAGTCAATATAATTAATTAATGAATTTGAAGATATTGAATCTTTGCATTGTCAAAAATAAAGATTATATAACTAATGGAATGAGTGATTTCTTTTTTTGGTCCTACTTTTATTGGTCATTTTCCAATTTTAGTTCGCTTTAGTTATTTTTGCCACATTGAGTCCACATTTATTAAACATGTTCCACTTTTGGTCCAGCGTTAGTTTTTCTGTCTAAGGACCGTCTGTGGTAGGGATATTTTCGTCTTTTTACGCTGGTCTCGTATCTTTATCTTTTCTTTCTGGACTGAAGCAGTGGAGGTAGCTATGAGGATTGGCCGACGGAGAGGGTGTTGACTCTGAGCTCAACATACTCGGCTTTTGCTGGGAGGAGGAAGATGGTAATGCACCACAGCGTATCTGGGCCGCTTCGGATTTACAGATTCAGCCGGAATAAGAGTAGGAAACACAGACAAAAATATCCAGACTTGAAAGAAACGCAGAGCTCCAGAAGAAGATAAGCCGAGAAGGGTGATCGACAGAGCCGCATCTACCATCGTCGGTGTCGCTGTAGCCGATTGTAGACCACCACCACAGATAGTCAGAAGGATCTCGCTGGAAGTCCACAGCCGCCGCCTACACCGTGCCAAGCTGAGGAGAACTCAGATCGAGCTGATTCCATCGTCGATCTTTTCACCGGCAGATCGGAATCGCCGTTCGCCGGCAGGAAGCGCAGAGGACGTCGCACAACCAGCAATTGGAACACTATCTAAAGCTGCCATGAACGCCGGTCTCAGCACTCTTGTCTACATTGTTTATTACAATTTCCTCGGCACCCTTCTTCTTCTTCCCACCTTCATCATCAGACGCCGCAGGTATAATAATCCCTTCAATTATACACCAAATTCCCATATCAATCTTGTCTAATTAGCTCATATTTTTGGGTTTTGATGTTTCAGAAGTGATGCGCTTTCTCTCACCTTCTCTATCCTATGTAAATGTTTCATCCTCGGCATGCTTGGTATTCAAATATGTAACTTTGGGTGATCCTAAATTTTTTGATAATGAATAAATTGTTTTTGAATAACGGAATTGTCGACATGTAATTCTAAATTAAAGAAATGCATATATATTATTTTTGGTTGTATAGTAGCTACTAATTTATTTAATTTAATAAGAGTAATAGAGTGCGTATTTACTTTTACCACAACAATGAAGTCATTGATTTTTTTTCCATTCGTTGTTGAGACAAATTGTTTTACTGGGAGTTTATCAATGACAATTGTTACATATATCGTTATATATAATGATATAGTAAAAATTAATTTACAAATTTCTTTAGAAGTTTTCATAAAATTGAACTGATATTATTACATTTTTCTTATAAAATTAAAATTTCTCTTCTGTAGTGTTGAGAGAGAAATTTAGATGCTTTATATTGTCATAGAATTATTGCCATAATATGATTTTCATCTTCTAGACACTCTCCTGTGTTCAAATTGCCCAATGAACTCTTGGGTAATGCATAAATGTATTGTTATGATATCTCTTTATGTAATTAAAACACAATAGAATTAATCAATTCTTATGTCATTGCCACATTCAATCAAAAACTAAAAATTCTATAAGAGCCAACAATGGTGAGAGTGTAATAGAAATATAAAATTTGTTGGTATAGTCATTTAATACAATAATAATTTGTATATTGTATTTACTTTATTTCACTTACAAATTCTTTTCAATTTTACCATTTTTTATGATTAAATGCAATAATTTGTACACTATAATTATTTGTTCAACACTTCCAAATTTTTTTTTTCTAGATATCCTCATCATAAGGGGTAGAGCCACCATTCCTAGTTAGCTAGGCTTTTTGAGTACTCTCCATCGACCAAAAAAAATTATTGTATATAGTATCCTTATCAACTTATAATTTTATTACTCCGTATATTTTTTCATTAAGCATTTATTTAATCATGAAAGGTAGGTATTTAACTGAACTAGTAATGCACTAATTCGTAATACGAGATAATATTAAATAGAAAAATATGTTTTATTTTCTTTTCTAATTATATATATTGAGACAAAATCATTATGGGGATTCATAAATATACCAAATAGAGAAGAAATGGTGATCTTTTAAGAGAGAGCTGATTTCTTCACCCTCCACATACAGTGGTAGGTAGGAGTGCACAAAGTTTTCAATCTATTCCATAAATACTCATCATCACGTTACCAGCTGGAATTATTGCCTCAAACGCTTATGCATTTTGATGTCGTCCGTTGGACGTTTTTAAAAGTTTATGGCATCCCCGGCCCTGTGGTGGTCCAGTCTAAGATATTTTCAATTCTCTTTACCTGAAGATTGAATTTTCAATCTTAAGGGTCCCCACACCTGACACCCCGTCCCAACAGAACATTTAGAATGATATAAATCATGGTAATTTAATGACTTAGTTGGCAGAGCCAAATAGCGTTGCGCATAAGTCATCTGCCTACTTTAGAGAAATTTTCATTTCTCGCTTAGCCGTTTGTAAATTTTAATAGACTGATAATTTTTGTTTCTTTATTTTTCTTCCATGCATGTTTGGTTGATGAAATTGTAATTCTTTTTCCAATTAGGGTTGATTTGGAAAGTTGAAAAATATTTTCGAAAAACTCATTTTTTTAAAACTATTTTAATTTTTTAGTGTTTGGCTAAAAGCCAAAAAACTACTCCTTATCTTCTTTTTTTTTTTTGTTGATAGTTTATAAATTTCATTTTTTTGTTTCGCTAATTTCTTAAAAATGAACATATTATTTGTAATATAATAATAATAATAATAATAATAATAAGTAGTGGTGGTGGTGGTGATAATAACCGTCCGAAAACTAGCTCAAACAGATATGAAAGAGAAGAGAAGGACAAAAGATAAAAAAAATCTAAAAAGATGTCTTTCGACAAAAAACCTACGAAAATAGTTTCGACTAAATTGAACATTTTTGTATATTTTATTTTGACCTCATTTTCTTTTTGAAATTCAAACACAGAAAAATGACTTCCAGAATTTATTTTTCGGGTTTCTAGAGGACCCTTAATTTGAAAAAGTAAAATATTGTATAGTTTGGTAGGAAAGAATTACAAATCTATGATATGTGGGAAGAAAATTAGTTGGATTGTTATGACCAAATTAGTGAAATTACCACTCCCTAATAATTTTACATCCTCCCATAGGAATGGCAATTTATGATTTTTTAACAAAATCTTTACAGTACTTAATTCTGTTTGGATTTTCATTTAAAGCAAACAATTTGAATAGAAATTTTAATAGTTCTATTTGCACTAACTGCTAACCAAACAATAAAATTTGAATTCTCATTTTATTCCTAATTCATTCCTTTCTTATAGAATAGCAATTATTATTTTTACATTTAATTTCCTCATTAAATTAAAATCAAACATCCCTTAATAAAATCTGAACAAGTAATGACATATAGGCCGACATTTTACTCCCTACAAATACACCCGGCCATTATTTTCTTGCAAGAAACTCAATTAACAGAGTACATACGTACAGATCGAACCCTTTGCTCTTCTGTCTACCCTATCCCATCCAGGGCCACCATGCTTTTCACAACTCCTCTTTGTTTCCATTACCAACCTTCTGTCTCATCATTAATTTATTTTTATTTTTTAAATAATAATTTATGGGGTTGTAATTTATGTTTTAAACAGTTGCATGTCGTGTCAGAATATTATATACTAATTAAAAAGGAAAAAAGAAAAAGAGTTGCAATGCACATATATATGTTGTGTCAGACTGTCAGAAATAGAGGACAAAGAAAAAAAAGTACTGGGGGAAATCACGGACTACCACGAGAAAGACGTACGAAGTTGATGTTTCATGAAGTTGGTTTGGTTTTTTGTGATTGTTGGAACTTTGGAGAATGCGATTCCATGAGGCATGAGCTTAGTTAATAGTTACCAACCCATTCCCCCCACCCCCCAAAAAAAAAAAAAAAATCTGTAAAAGAATCTTTTTGCATGCAGAAATTCATGTGCCATAACTTCCGGTAACTGATAATATCTAGGTTTGACTGGTAAACATGAATTTGAACCGTCGGCATAGTACGGTTTGTTGGTACTCTCACAAGGTCACAGATCGTAGGGGTCATTTGGCTGGTGGAGCGGGTACGCGTTACAGCTTAATTACAACTTATAGCATTCTATAGTTAAGATTTTTTCCGAACTTTTTGTAAGACTCAGCATTATATTCGATCATCTCATCATTCACTATAAGTTAATAGTATATTTCACTTAAAAGTTACAATATGTGGGTTCAAATCCTATTGAATGGTTTTCAAAAAAAAAAATCCTATTGAATGCAGTTGTATGATTTGCACTACTGTACAAGCACTTGTACACTTTTGTGACCTAAAGCCACTAAGGCACTTATCACAATTTATTCCTTAACCAATACTTTATGATAAGGACATGCAGTGTTGATTGAAGTTGCAGTAAAATCAATAGTATATTGAATTGAATATATGTTAAGATCACACAAATTACTCCTTCCAAAAATAAGAAACTAACTTTGGTGACACGGACTAATTATTAATTAAGGACCCCCTTCGAGGACTACTGGTCGAGGACGAGAACCATCCTCAGCTCGGCCTCCTCCCCCATCCCCCTCGCCTAGGCTATAGCCTTATGACCCACACCTAGATCACAGTTTGGTCCAAAATATCCACCGATAAATTAAGAATGATGATAATCTTTTCGTTCCTATTCATTAAGTATAGATTTGACTTTAGAGTGCAAACCTTTTAGTAAAATGTTGTGAGTTTGGCTATTAAACCAATAGCAGCTAGCTGTTGATGTGTGCGTGTAGAGACAAACTGCATGCTAGCTCAGGATGTTGTCTTGTTGAATTACACAAGACCTTGTAAAAAGATAGGTAGTACAATTAGCACATGCTAGAAGTCTAGAACTCTAGAAGCCTACATGGGGTAAAATACATACTTTGTGGAGGGAACGGATAGCTGAAATCTATCTAACGAACTCCGAGCTACCGATGTACTCTCTCCGTATCATTTTATGTGTCTGGTTCGGTTAACGAGATTTAATTAAAATTATTTTTAATTTAATTTTTCATAAGAGTTAATTCCATTTTTGATCCTAGACTTATAGGTGGCATTCCACTTTTAGTCCCTTTTTATCAAAACATCCACATTTGGTCCTAGTATTATTGCGGCATGACCATTTTGATCCTCCGTCAATAAAATTGTTGAAATGTCGTTAAATATAATGGTTTTTCGATCATTTTTATACAAAGTAAGTTGACCCCGTTATATTTTTATGTTTATTTTTTTGAAAAAATTTGTAATTAAAGACCGAAATACCTTTGTATTTAACGACATTTCAACAATTTTATTGACGGAGGACCAAAAATGGTCAAGCCACAATAATACTAGGACCAAATGTGGATGTTTTGATAAAAAAGGACTAAAAGTGAAATGTCACCTATAAGTCTAGGACTAAAAATGGAACTAACTCTTTTCATAATATTAAGTTTAGTATTAATATACAAAATTTATATATTTAGAAACTACACTAAAAGTACTACTAAACACAGAAAAATCAAATTTAGAAATAAGTAAAAAATAATAAAGAAAATAAATAAAGAAGAAAAAGTCAGTTTGACCAATAAATAGTAAGTATGACAGATAAAATGGGACAGCGAGAGTATTCAATTATGGGTAAGTGTCTTATAAGACCGTCTTACGGATTGATTCATGATGAAAATATAATACTTATGCTGAAAAATGTAATATTAATTATTAATAAATGGTCTGTTTATAATACCTTTAAATCAAAATGTAATATTTAAGTTTGAATAGTTACTCGTGAGAAAAAATGTAATACTATATGGATAAATTGTTTAATTGTTACTTATGCAATGAGATAAAGTGTAATACCTATGACAAAAAAAATGTGATACTTTAGATGAAAAATATAATACTTTTAAATCAAAATGTAACATTAAGAGTTAAAGAGTTACGATGAAAATTATAATATTTTTTTGAAAAAATATAATACTTTTTAAAAATTCGATCCGGGTCCCACAGATGAACATTTGTGAGACAGTCTTATAGGATAATTTGCTTTCAATTATTCATCAAATGCATGTTGATGATAATGGTGATGATGATGATATGATCTCTCAGTCAATTAAACTGGACTACATGCCAGAAGCGAATGTATTGAAGGAATAAAAGATGAAAATGAAAGAGAAGAGAGCAGAGGGTATTTGTACATGAAGGCCATGTTACGGTTGTCGGCTACCCTTTCTCTCTGATCCTCAAAGTGTTCCCGGTAAAGACAATGCCACAACCTTCTCTCATATTAGGGATGTCAACGGGGCGGGACAGGGACGGGGAATGGGGTCCCCCCGTCCCCGAATTGGCACCCCGTTCCGCGTTCCCGCCCCGTTCCCCGGCGGGGATGGGGAATTATTTCCCATCCCCGTCCCCGCAGGGATTTTTTCGGGGATGGGGAATTTCCGCGGAGATTTTTTTTGTATTCTATCTATTTGAAAAATAAAATAATATTCAACTTTCAAAGTCCATAATTATAGATTGATAAAACTAGAAGAAACACTTTCAAACAACTTTTAAAATGCATAGATTAATAACATTAAAATATCAACTCTTATTACAAAATTACAAATATCCAAATTTTAAAGACTTTCAACTTTCAAACAAAAGAACATAATCATAAAATGTTCAAACTTCAAACACTTATAACTGTTTCAAACTTCTTCAAAAGTCCAAAATCCAAATACATAACAAAACAAGTCCAAATACAAATGCATAACAAAACAAATGATCTTCAATTCCCATTTCTCAAGGCTAGCGCTCAAGTAGTAACTCTTCAGTAATAACCTGAAAAATAATAATAATTTGAATAATAATTGATGATATATATATTTAGTTAAACTTTTAAACAACATAATTTAATAAATACCTCTAAGCTTCTAATAAATGATAATATAATATATGATAAAAGAGAATTAGTTTACTTATTAAATGATAATGTATAAACATCAATTATCAAAGAACCTGATACACTGGTATAATCAAATTCAATAACTATATTCTATAATCTATTCAAATTCCAGACTATAAACATCAATCATAAAGCATCATTCCAGACTATAAACATCAATCTATTCAAATTCGAAAGGCATTGCTTATTCCAGACGTGCAATTGGCATACATATATATCAATTATCAAATGCATTAAACCATAAAGCATAAACCATTAATATTCAATAATCTATAAACTATTAAACCATAAAGCATAAACCATTATTCCAGACTTCCAGTTGACATACATGATACATATATATCAATTATCAAAGGCATTAAACCATAAAGCATAAACCATTAATATTCAATAATCTATAACCATTAAACCATAAAGCATAATTACATAAACTATTAAACCAGTGGAGGACTTAACTAGCAGAGAACCAGAGACGTGGAAGTGTGGAACGGTGAGGCCGGTGAGCAGCAAAGGCCGGACTGGGACTTGGGAGCAGCAGAGTTCGCACTTCGCAACAGCAGAGTTCGCACTTCGCAGCAGCAGAAAAGACTAGGACTTGGGAGGAGCCAGAGGGCGGTGAGGCTGGGACTTGGGAGGGCGGTGAGTCGGTGACGCCATTCGCAGATGCGGCCGACGACCACGCGAGAAAGACTTGGAACCGCGAGTTCGCGATGCAAAGTCGCAGAGGCAGAGACGCAGAGTTGAATCCTGAACGTGAGGATTGTGAGAGGGCAAGGCGGAAAATTTCCTTCTAGGGTTTTGTCCTTATATATTTTGTATATATATATATATATATATATATATATAATATATAATAATTATAAACGGGGAATCGGGGACGGGGACGGGGCGGGGAATAGGGATCGGGGTCGGGGCCAGGGCGGGGAACACCCTCCCCGTCCCCGGCCCCGTCCCCGGCGGGGATTGGGAATTTTTCCCCATCCCCGCCCTCGTTCCCCGAATTAATTCCCCGAACCCGCCCCCGTCGGGGCGGGGATCGATTTTCCCCGTCGGGTGCGGGTTGAATTGACATCCCTATCTCACATACATCATATCTTATTGTCTACTCTAGCTCTCAGCCTTTCATATTTATGGGGAATTCATTGAAATGGTAAGCTTTGAAATTTTGTGGATAAAAATAGACCAGTTTTAAAAATTGAGCTAATAACCCATTTTGGTCCTCCGACTATTATCTAATACTTGATTTAGTCCCAAACTATTAAAAGTACCCAATTTAGTCCCCTGACTTTTAAAACAGTACCCAATGTGATCCTCCGTTACAATTGCCATGTTTCCAACATTATTTAGAAGGGCAAGGAAGTCATTTTATTATATCATGCAAATTCCTTCCTTCTTAAAATGAACATGCGTCCAGAACAATACCCCTTACCTCCTATGCCCTAGATTCACGCCATTTGCAAATTCACTCATGCCATTTGTAGAAGAGGATGTTGCTGCTAAGGAGGATGCAAAACAGGGAGACTTCTCCAACAGTTTTGTTTTGTTTTTTTTTTCTTTTCTTTTACGATTGAAACCAGACTTGGTTAACAATTTTTTATAACAAATTGTTTGTATTTATTTATTAATTTATTTAGAATGGTTGACAAATGTCTTGTAGTTATTTAATTAGAATTGTTGACAAGTCTGTTTTTAGTAAATGCATACATGTCATGCACTCATGTTGATTTTTTGATTGGTTTGATCCACCAATGTGTTCACGGTTAAAGAAGATCATTCTCGGATTGTTGAAGAGGGTGAACCGAAATCAGGAACAAATTGAGAGGCTCAAAGCATTATTACGAAGTGGCAATAGTCCAAAAAAACATTGTAATGGGAAATGGCTCAAATGGTGCAAATGACTCAAAGCATTGTTCTTGGTAGCAATAGGAGTAGTAATAATGATTAATGTCATGACAAATAAATGTGGAAAACCTAGTGATCTTTATAGGTTGCCATGAAATTATATAATTGCTCACTATTTTATATTTACAATGCTCACTATATAATGTAACTTACATTTCATATTTATGGTTCTTATTTCATCGCTCATTCTTTATTTCATATTTAAATTGCTCATTGAAAAAGAGATTGCATAAATTGGGCAAAAAAGATATTCCATAAATTGGGCAAAGTATACCCCTTCACAGTTTGGTTTGTTTCTTTCTAACACTACCAACAAAAAGGAACCATTGCACCAAAGAAAAAGCTCATGCTTATGCCAACCATGGCAAGACTGCCAACAAAAAAAACCATGGCTAAGACTGCCAACAAAAAGAAACCATGACAACAATTTGATTTTTTTTTCTTTTCTAACAAAACACAAATCATGTTAACACTACTAACAAAAACATTACCAACACTATCCACAGTTCATTTAAGTTCAACAATAGGTTCACTGAAATTCCATTTAAATTTGGTCTTGAACCCCATGGTAGACCTTGTTCGGTATTTTCTTGTAGCCACTTGCTTTGTCTTCACTTGCTTTCTCAACCCAAGAGTCTTATGTTTTTTTGGAAGTAGGAGGAGGGGGGGGGGGGGGTTGTTCAACTGGCCTTTCTTCTCTAACTTGCTTTGTCTTGACCACATTTGCACCACCTCATATCCTACTTCAACCTGTAACAAGCAAATTAAACCACTACAACCTCAAAGTTCAATTTAAAATAAACTGTCAAAAGAATTGAGCCTTAAAAGTACCTCATGCGATGGATTTTCTAGATTCTCTGGCAGAATTAGGTTATGCACCACCTCATTTCCTACTCGAAACTGAAACAAGCACATTAAACCACTACAACCTCAAAGTTTAAACTAAACTGTCACAAGAATTAAGCCTTAAAAATACCTCATGTGATGGATTTTCTGGATTTCCAGGAAGATTTTAGGTTATGCACCACCTCATTTCCTACTTAAACCTGAAACAAGCATATTAAACCACTACAACCTCAAAGTTAAAAAAAAAAAAAAAGTATCGCAAGAATGCATGCCTTAGTACCTCATGTGCTAGATTTTCTGGTGCAAATTCTAAAATAGGCTAAGACTCTGGATTCTCTGGTGCAGATTCTGGAATAGGATGAGATTGTGCTTCATTTGCATGTTTTGATGATGGAGTTGGCTAAAATGAAAAATTGATGCAATTAGATAGGTATAATTATTAAAGTATTCATAGTCAATAACAATAATGATTACCTGATTATTGCCATTCAAAGACACACTTTCTACTGTTATGGCCTTTTTGTCTACACTTGGTGCAATGTAAAGTCACATGTGTCCTTGAAAGATGAACCTCATATACTATAAATCGATTTGCACTTCTTGGTTTTTGTTGAATCTCATTTGCTCCCTTATTCCTTAGTTTTTTTTTTTTTTTTTTTTTTTTTGCCTTCTAGCTCTTGCAATGTAGCCAGGTGGTAGTGGTGCCACTCTTTGTGTTTCAGGCCATCCGTTAAGACCAACCATAGGATTTATGCATCTTCCATAAACTGCCAAGTATGTTTCCTTTGTGTAACAGACATTAACATATTCAATAGGGCTTTGTATTTTCATCCATATGGCAACAACAACATGTTTGTAGGGAATCCTAGTAAGATCTTACTTCCTGCAAGAACACATTATTCTTCCCCAATATACTTTCTCATTTTCATCTGTATACATCCCCTTCACTTCAAATAACATCAAGTCACACTGAATAGGCATATATCCTCCAACAACTTTCTCAATGACAACTAATTCTTTAAATATATTTGGGCAGATTGAGCCTTTCCACTTGTTTGCTTCTTTCCTTTCCTCAAATAATCTTTTCATTAAAATCCCCCTCAAACTCTCAAGACAAATTATTAGAGGATTTTCTCTTACATCTAGTATCATTGCATTAAAGCATTTAGATACATTATTCACCAGCATATCACACAAAACATGGTCATTGAAGTGTGATCTTAACTATTCACTAGGGTGTATGTCTAACGGCCATTCAAATGCACCTAAATCCATTTTTTCATGTTTCTCATTAATGTGGTAAATTGATTTACTGTAGTAGCCCTAACGACACTCCACAATTTATCTTTAACAGCTTTTCCTTGAAAACTAGTTGTCTTCATATTTACACACAAGTGTCTAACACAAACTCTATGGCTAGAATTTGAGAAAATCGATTGAAATGCAACAATTAAGCCTTTTTGTTTGTCAGAAACAAAAGTGAGGTAATGCTCAACAACTTCAGTAATCCCCAAGTCATGTTTTAGTAATTGCAGAAACCAAACCCAATAGTCTTTATTTTCTCCCTCAATAATTGCATAAGCAAGGGAAAAAATACCATAATTAAGATCTAATGTTGTGGCAGTGAGCAACTATTCACCATACTTGGCCTTCATATGACAGCCATCAACTCCTATAATCTCCATGCCTCCCAACATACATACCACATCATAAACCTCTTCATCCCTTTTTTTTCAACCGCATTACTCAATTTGACTATAAGAGTTGTGTTTGGGTTAGTTCTTTGTATCTCAAGGTAGTAGCTCCAAAACTTGTTGAAATAATCTTCAAGGTCTCCTTTAATTGCAGCCCTAGCAAGCTTCATGCCCTTAAATGCTTGCCTCTTAGTTACAGTAAAACGCTCATCAATACAGACTTTAGCCCTAAACTCCTTGGTTGTCCATGTAGAATGGCTTTTTACTTCATTCTTCCACCATTTTGCCAACACACTTGCCTTTACCATTATGTTTTCTTTCACCTAATGACACTCAACAAGGGAATCATTAAAGGTTGTAACCTTCCAAGTATTAGAATTTGTGTTTAACCTAAAAGTGATTGAACATGGGCATCCATTTTGTTTGCAATTCACCATACACCTCACCTTATCATTTTTGCAGAAGTTTAAATCCTTCCCATTCTTAAAAGTATAATGTAGTATGGTTTCTTTAAAATAATATTTTGTAGCATATTTCAATCCAATACCAAATACAAGGCAATCCATGTCAGTACTAGCCCTAAAATGTGGCCATCTTTAGTTCCCCTTCTTCATCACAACCATGTGGTGACCTTCATAAGAATATTCAACCTCTTTGTCAATATTTTGCCCTGCAACTTGTTCTTCACCCACACCTTTAAAACTTGCCAATATACCATCATACTCCACAGTTGGATCAATTGATTTGGCAAATTCAATGTCATCAAGCCTACCTCTATTGCAATCATCATCACCTTGTTTATTGTAATCAATATACAATCATAAAATACATCCTCACTACCCTCCTCTTCTTCATTGTAATCAATATTACAATTATGCAACACATCCTCACTAACTTCCTCTTCACTTACTACATTCAATTCACCCAAACTAACCCATAACTCAACTTCTCTTGCCATACCTTCAAAATCTATTAAATCCTAGGCCTCTAAATCTGAAATCACCTTAGTTAATTTATCCCCAACCAATGCGTATAAATTGTAATTCTCAATGTTGTGCCCTAAGTTATTAAGTAGATCCTTAACAGTCATAAAATCCCTTTCATCTACTTCAACATGGTCAAAGTAATCTGTGTAGCCTCCCACATAGGTAGTAGGTTCAGAATGACTTAACGTTCCCTCCATGTTTAATCTTAACTGTAAATAGTTCATTTTCTTCTCTTGATTTCAGTAGTTAATCAAAAAAATAAAAATAAAAATAAAAATAAAAATAAACAAACAAACATGAGAAAGCACCAATAACTCAAGTCAATATGTGGTCCCCAACAACAATTAAATATACATGGTCTATAATAAAGGCAACAAAGGACATGGCAGTGCTTACATAGCAGCATTTCGAGGTATTAAACAAAGAATCTACACAACCTATACTAAAGAAATCAATAAAGCAATAAAGATGGAAAGTAAATGGTTCCTACCATTACCACCAGAATACAACCCAAAACAATTACAGTAAACTACACACCATAGACCCTACACTACCATTCGAGTAGTATATATACCAAAAACATCTAATTTACACCGACTTTGGCACTAAAAAGTCGAACAATCAAAAAGCAAGGTCAAGAATCACATACCGTAATTTGGGATTTCACTGCTTCCAAGCCTTCTACTATAGCACATTCTGGAAGTAAAATCGGCCAACCCTAGCTAATCTTAGTGCCACTTCGAGTTGAGTTCCAGTTTATGCTTTGATTTCTACTATTTTCATACAATTAGCGAGTTTTTTTTCCTCAACTAGGGTAGATAATTTGTGTTTAAGTGAGTGAGAGATGGTCAAATGGAGTCGTGTCAGAGACCAGAGGAAAAATCGGGTTTTGCCCAAATAAAATGATTATTTTGCCTTCAAAATAAGGGTGGATAGATGGCAATTGTAACGGTGGACCACATTGTGTGTGATTTTAAAAGTTAAAGGAATAAATTGGGTACTTTTAATAGTTTGGGACTAAATCAAGTATTAGCTAATAGTCGGAGGACCAAAATGGGTATTAACTCTTTAAAAATTAGTTTGGCAATTACATTTCACAAACTAACCATGTTAAAAAACGTATTTGTTGTATGTGTTTCACATCATCTTAAAATTATTTTTAAAATTGTAAAAAAAAAAAAAACAAAAACACAAAAAACTCAAATGCAATTCATACATTCGTTTGATGGTATTTTTAATTTTCAAATTTTTTGTATTTCTCTATGGCTAGAATACATCAAATGCATTTGGCTTAAGCATTTGATGTAGTGCATATGCCAAATGCAAATACTACATGCATTTCGAAATTAACTCTTTTAATAATTAATAGATAAAACACATTTACCATATGCCTTTGATCCATAATTTTTTTAATAAGGGGATTAAACACATAGAGAAAATGCGTTTGACCCCTTTATATCATCTTCCCCAGTCAAACACTGACTAGATGAGAACTGAATTCAAGGATACCAGTCGGCCAACGCAAGGTCTTCACCTAGAGATACGGAGGGTCGGGAGTTGTCTGAGCAGCCGAAGAGCACATGCTCGAGTCGTGGATCCTAGAGTGTGCTCGATCGACAACCACACTTGCATGAATGTAGACCAACCGATGGCAAGGTACATCACCTCCTCGGAGAGGGAGGAAATAAGTCTAGATAGAATTGCTCACCTGCTCTTGTTGCACCCACGCCACACGAGAAAGAGAGGAAGTCGCTGGTCCTAGAGCGTCGGACGCCACT
Source organism: Ipomoea triloba (assembly GCF_003576645.1). Lineage (NCBI taxonomy): Eukaryota > Viridiplantae > Streptophyta > Magnoliopsida > Solanales > Convolvulaceae > Ipomoea > Ipomoea triloba. Next base: position 11,622,280 of record NC_044927.1, read on the forward strand.
AGTGTAGTATCAACGGTCGTTGTTGGTGTGGTAGCAGCAGTCAGACAAGGAAGAGAACCATCAACGCAACCCAATAGATTTTGATCATTGCAAGAGCGATATCAATTACGCTCGCCAAAAGAGATAATTACGGGTGGTGAATTTTATGGGAACAAAGTGGTGTGGGATGGACAAAGAGTTGTTAGGCCACTGCAAGGGACCGGGATGGCGGCATCGAAGACAGTCAGAGGAAACTTCGTTGAAGTTGTACGAGCATGAGAAATTTTGGAACAACTGATACCAAATCAGAACTGAATTCTAAAATATCATTCATAGTAGAATTGTACAGACTATAAATACAAGAATTCTTGTAAAAGTCCTATTACAAATTGTAAACGCAAAAAACTTGAATTGTATATATTCAAAATTCAAAGTATCGGTTATAATGAAGTAGCATGTATCAAACGAAAAGGGGGTACAATCTCTGTATAAAAGTCCTCTTAGAAGTATGCTGATTGGAAGTATGCCGAATTGGAAGTGTACCGAGTTCAGAGTATGCTGAACTGGAAGTATGCCAAGTTCGGAATATGCCGAACTGGAAATGTTCCTTGCTGAAGGGCGTCCGAAGTTAAGTAGCTTGTTCTTCGTTGAAGGGCTAATATGCAGCTCGATATTCAAAGAAGGGCTTCTGGTGATTAAACAACGTGTTCCTCAACGCAGATATATTGCAACGCAGATATATTGCAGGCATATTCCAAACGATATTCTGGCGAGATTTCGGTAGAGTTTCGGTATGCAGATCTTCAGAGCTCCCTTTCCTTGAAAATGAAACCACTATTTATAGTGGTGGTGTGTAGAGAAAATCTAACAACCCTATCCCTTTGGTTAATTCCTATATTTAATTTAATTATTTGAATTAAATATGAGGAATGTATCTGGAAACTATCATGTCTAGGTTCATGATTTTATATTTTTGAACCAATTTATAATATCCACAATTTCCCAAAATTATGCAATCCACATATATTCTTGATTGGCCAAAACCAAGTCAAAACCCGTCAATTTAAGCGGCCCAATTGACGCAAATAGTCTGGTCCAACTCAATTAAATATATTTTTTGAATTTGGGCCAGCAGTTCAGCAGCAATTACTTTTAATTAATTAATTAGACCAACCAATTATTTATGGGGCTATTTAATTAACCCAATTAAATAAATATCGGCCTAATTAATTAAAGTAATTAATTTAACAACCAATTATCTGTCACGGCACATTTAAATTTTCAGTGCTTACACAAATATAACAATAAATTCCTAATAATAATTTATAATTCATAAAATTAATTCCTACAAATATTAATGTTCAAACACAAATGTCAAATTGAAATTAAAACCAAACATATTGAGGAGAAATGGCCAAAAGGGTTTTAATTGGGAGGGGTAAATGATATCTTTTATTTAAAATAATAAGGATAAAGTTGGAAAAAGTTAAAAAAACTACTAGCTTATTTTTGAAAAGTTACCTAAAGTAGTTTTTCAAAATAAGCTCTTATTTTAAGCTACTAGCTTAGTTTAAAAACATTACCAAACAGAGTTTATACCTTATTAGTAGCTTAAAATAAGCTATAAGCTCCTAAATAAGATCTGCCAAACAGAGTCATAGAAGAACAAGTCATATAAGTTCTTCTTTTGAGATTAAGCTATTTGAGTTTTGGAGGCTTTTCACTGAAGTGTTAAGGGTATCTAATTATGCACAAAACCTGCCTAGAACCCCACCCGATCCACCATGTGTGTATACACATACATAGTAAAATATGTAATAGTATGTACTTAATTATAAAAGTTTTTATAACTTTGGGTAACTTTTTACTATTTATATATCTAGACTACTAAGTTTATTGTTAAAAATTAACAATTTAGTTATTATAAGAGCATTCCTATCATAGAAATAACTAGTTCATGGCTTTAAAACTGATGTGGGAAAGGATTGTTTCATTCTTGGTTGTTCCTGCAAATGACAATTTATTGTCAGAAATAAATAAATATATATATATATATATATATATATATATATATATATATATATATATATATATATATATATATATATATATATAACAAAGAGCTTGGGAGAGGCTGGCGGCCACTCTCAATCTTTCTTTGTTTTTATTTTTTTTTTAAAATTCTTGCGGTTGCGACACATGCACATTGCAATCTTTTTTTGAAAAACATTTAATTTGTTTTTTTTATTGTTTTATTATTTATATTATAAATTTATCACAAATTTTAATTATATAATATATATTTTGAATTAAATTTTGAATGATTTAATTACAATAATATATATTTTGAATTAAATTTTGAATGATTTAATTACAATTAAAATTAAAATGATTAAAATAAGTAGTGCAACAATGACAATTAAAATTAAAATGATTAAAATAAGTAGTGCAACAATGCAAATTAATTTAAATGTTAATAATTATCATTTTAATAACTAGTTCATGGCTTTAAAATTGATGTGGGAAAGGATTGTTTCATTCTTGGTTGTTCCTGCAAATGACAAGTTATTGTCAGAAATAAATAAATAAATAAATATATACACATATATATATATATATATATATATATATATATACACACACACACACAAAACAAAGAGCTTGGGAGAGGCTGGCGGCCACTCTCAATCTTTCTTTGTTTTTAATTTTTTTTTAATTTTTTTTTAAATTCTTGCGGTTGCGACACAGGCACATTGCAACCTTTTTTTTGAAAAACATTTAATTTTTTTTATTGTTTTATTATTTATATTATAAATTTATCACAAATTTTAATTATATAATATATATTTTGAATTAAATTTTGAATGATTTAATTACAATTAAAATTAAAATGATTAAAATAAGTAGTGCAACAATGTAAATTAATTTAAATGTTAATAATTATCATTTTAATTAAATTTAAGTATGTTTATTTTAATTAATTTTTATAATTATAAATTTATAATTCAAATAATTAAAATATAGAATAGAAAATCGTGGGCCCATAAAAAACTGTGAAAAACTTCAAATTGATGTGGAGAACAGTTTTTATGATTGAGTGAGATAGTGGATGATGAGGTGAAATGCGGGGCCCACAAAAAACTGGAGAAAAAACTCTAACGGATAGGATGCTCTAATTGAATATTTCTATTATTTTATGTTTTAGTATAACTAATTAATTTTTTTAATTTATTATGTATAAGTAATTGAAATATTATTTTTTGAATAAAAATTAATAAGATGATAAGTGGTGAATACGGTACTGGACACTCGAACCCGGTGGGGGTGGATTTAAAAAAATTCACCCGAAGCGTGTTGGGAGTGGATGTGGGTAGAGAAAATATAAGGTGTGTCGGGTAATAGATGTACCCTTCCCAACCCATTAACCTCAAAACGCACGAATTGAGTTGCCATATATTTAATACTGCAAAAATTAAGTTCAGTATAAACTAACATTTTCAACTAATGCATTGGACCACGTATATGTAAACCAAAGAGTTAATTCCAGAAATAGTCCTTCGACAATTAACTTTTACCAATTTTTATCCTTGACTTTTATTTTGATTAAAGTTGGTTCCTTAACTATTGATTTTGTACAAAAATTGATAAATATCAATAGTCAAATGACCATTTTTGGAATTAACTCTAAACCAAATAACTATTGTTTTTTAGAGTAACTATTGTTTAATTAGGGCATGAATTGAAATTATGGAAATAACATACTAAAAAAACAAAACAAAAAAAAAAAACAAAAAAAAAAGGGAGCTAGCTATAGTGAATAAGGTATTGATGGAATTACTGAAATTCTGAAAATCAATTTTATTTAAAATGCGTTTTGTTGGTACATATATATTACTCTTCCTCATTCTGAGAAAAATTAGAACATAGAGAGAAAAGGGTCAATTAAATTTTAAAAAAAAAAATCAAATACAGAGATATAGAGTAATACAATATCTCTTTTATATATATATATATATATATATAGAAGTCTGCTCAAATGCGATCGAGTCTTTCCGTGCGGTCGGTGCGGCGATCGAGTCTTTCCGTGCGGTCGGTGCGGCCCTTAGAAATATACACCAATAGGGTTCACAAAATGCACTAATAGTGTTAAGAAAATGCACAACAATGAAAATGCACAAATACACCAAAAATACACAACACAAAAAATAATGCGCCACCAATAGTGTTACGAAAATGCACAACAATAAAAATGCACAAATACACCAAAAAAATACACAACACACCAAAAATAATGCGCAATAACTCCCGACACCTAATTGTGCATTTACGAACACTGTGTGATGCTTTTATGCATACCTAATGGTGTATTTTTGGTGATGCATACCTAATGGTCGATATTTGTGTTGTACATTCCCTAACATTGTGTGGTGCAGATTTGCGTACCTAATGGTGCATCCGCACTAACTGCACGTTAAGGAGCGACCGCACATGAACTCTCCTCTCTCTCTCTCTCTCTATATATATATATATATGTATATATATATATATATATATATATATATATATATATATATATATATTAAAAACATCCCTTTCCATAAAGCTCTTAAATAATACGGAGTATAAAATTGTGATATTTCAGAACTCTGTTGCCGGTTTCAACGGCTGGTGCTGCCCACCTACCATGCTCAACTGCCTTCGCAACCTGGCAATATGGCCTTGTACCTACAAGACTCAAATAAAACAAAACGTGGGGGAGAGCATCAACTTTATTGCTGCCTCAATTCATCAGTCAGGACTTGAACATGTTTACTGTCTCTTAAGGTGCAATAAATAATTGCATCTAAAAGTTCAATTATGCGGGTCAAAAATCCCAGATTTGTCTCACAAGGATGCCATATGCAAAAGAAAAATTCCATCTAATGTTCAAGTATTGAATACAAGCAATCACAATGACCTGGTTTTGTAATTAGAGCTCTAAGGTTTTAAGGAAAACAGAGTCTTTTTTATTTTTTTGAGGAGTCTTAAGTTTATAATATTCTATGCTCTGTGAGTTCACTTGACATTAGAATACCTTTCTTNATATATATATATATATATATATATATATATATTAAAAACATCCCTTTCCATAAAGCTCTTAAATAATACGGAGTATAAAATTGTGATATTTCAGAACTCTGTTGCCGGTTTCAACGGCTGGTGCTGCCCACCTACCATGCTCAACTGCCTTCGCAACCTGGCAATATGGCCTTGTACCTACAAGACTCAAATAAAACAAAACGTGGGGGAGAGCATCAACTTTATTGCTGCCTCAATTCATCAGTCAGGACTTGAACATGTTTACTGTCTCTTAAGGTGCAATAAATAATTGCATCTAAAAGTTCAATTATGCGGGTCAAAAATCCCAGATTTGTCTCACAAGGATGCCATATGCAAAAGAAAAATTCCATCTAATGTTCAAGTATTGAATACAAGCAATCACAATGACCTGGTTTTGTAATTAGAGCTCTAAGGTTTTAAGGAAAACAGAGTCTTTTTTATTTTTTTGAGGAGTCTTAAGTTTATAATATTCTATGCTCTGTGAGTTCACTTGACATTAGAATACCTTTCTTTAGCCAGATGATTTCTCAAATTATTTCAGGTTCTTAGGCCTCTTTAGTCTATGAGAACAGCCAAATAGACATGTAATTATGAGAGTTAAAAGGATCTAATCAATTCTAAGTAACTTACCTGCTGGCGGGCTGCTGTAAGTTTTAAAAGCTCATCCGCCTCAGAGAAATTAGTGAACCACTGGCTTAGAGGATGATCTTTAGTGTCACCTCTCTTCCTTCTATCAACATCTTCTAATGGTGCTACAGATAACTCAAAATGTTATACTGTACAATAATCAAGCAACATGTAGAACCAACAAATAAAACAGTTTAAAACACACCAGCAGGAGGTAAAGCCAAGTCAGCAGGTAGTCGGGGAACACCAACTGCTGGATGATTGTGCACACGAGCAAGGAAAGCCTCTGAAGGTTTGGATAAAACAATTTCATCATATGATTCAACAACAATAGGTTTCTTTGTGGAAAGGGGACCAGACTCATCCTCTGGATAAAGTTTTAGATGGTGGTATCTGTAACATGACAGTAAAGAATCAAATTTTGTACAGGATTTCAAAATGCCAAACAGCTTAAGAAATATTGGAGTCTAACATAACACTTACAAAGATGAATATAATGACAAATTGGCAAACTATTTTTTCCAATTTATGAAGATTCAAGTATATCAGTAGTTAATTCTATTTCAATACTGGCCATTTTAGTATGTGAAATGCAACTTAAATAGAGCTGTAAAGAAAGCAACTCACAAGTGCAATGGCTTATCACAAACATCATTATGGAAATAAAGAGTAATAGCAATTTCAAATTCACCCCATCCACACTCTGACAACTCAAAAGGTGGAGCATCCACCACCCTTGTTGGGTTATTAAAACTCGTGTGCAACTGGAAAACTGCTCGCTTTATTACGACACCTAGATCTTCATTTGTTGCCCCGCGAATGTAAAGAGTCCATTTATGAGACTGATACCTATGCTCCAATTAACAAAAAGTCTCAGTCAGGCATTTCATCAAACACTCAACCGAAACGAAAACAATCTATCATCTTTAGTAACACTCACTCGCTAGCCTTCTTTCCAAGCCAAAACGCAACATTACCATAGACGATCGGAACACTAATCTCAATCCCCTTAAGTTTCTGTGCTGAGTCCTAGAAAAACACAACAATATGCGATAAGTTTTCAACAAACACTTCAAGAATCAATTAATTATGATAACTTAAGTACAAATTTTGAGAAATTAAATAGGCAATGAAAAAGTTTCACTTTTGCTTCGCTATCATCGGAGGATTTAATCATTTTTGTGCGCAGAGACATTGTGGCAGGTCCTGTAATGTCAGGCTGATCTGCTCCGTGATTCTTCGCCGAGTGGGCCTTGAGAGTTGAGGCACTCTAGTGGCTTAATTATCCTCAGATTGAAGAGTGATTCATAAAATTGAAATTAGGGCTTTTTGATCCTGCAATTCTCGTATGGAAACATATCTGCATTATTTTGTTGGAACAGAGACTTCCAAATCGGATCTATATGAAACACAAATTCTCAAAATGCTATTTACAGAATTGCTGTGGATTGCTGCAAATTATACCAGTAAATATATTCATTTAATATTATTAAGTAAATACTACGTATAACATAATTATCTGGAGTTCATATTATTCGAGGGATTTAATCAAGATTAACTTTATCTTTTCCATGGTCCGCTTTGGCTTCCGAGCGCCACTCCACCCCCTTATTTCTTTTCTTCTTTTTTTTTTTTTTAAAACACCACTTTAATTCTTCGTTACTACGACTTCGTGCCTAGTCAGCTTATCCCCAACTACTATCGCCTCCGGGTTAATTTCCCCACATACTTTCACCGCATCGAGGAGGAGGTCACCTTTACCTACTTTCATCAATTTTTCTGGCTGTTGGCAGTCTACGTGGGTGCCCTTGGCTATGTACTGATACACCAGAGAGATGGGTGTCAGTTCCTTAACAAGTTGGAGTCCTCCCACAAGGGTTAGAAAGAAGACTTCTTTTTGTCCGCCCGGTTGCGCCTCACGCGGGCTTCGACTTCCCGACTACCTAGTAATCGTCTTGCAATTGGCTGTAGAAGAGGCCCGAGTGTAGCAAGATGGTCGCGGAGGTAGTCAAGATAATCCTCGATGGCGACCCCATTTTAGCTCGAAGGCTGGTATCTTGCCGGGCGGGGCGGCTATGATAGGTCTAGTTAATGCCACTCTCATGGCTGACTATTAATAACTTGTATTTTAACAGGTGTCTTACTTGTATTGTAGGGAATAAGGACACCGTGCCATCCTCTGAGGAGTCAGGCGAGGGTTCCGAGGAGAGTGACCAAGACTGGTTGGTTGCACAACACCCCCAAACGCCGATTGTCGAGCCTATTGAGTTATCCTCTGCCGATGCTCAGGCCCTCTAGGGGCTAGGACATGGCTAACCGCCGAGCTCTGCACCGCGCACAAGCCCACCAACTGTGCGCAGTTCTGCCTAACTGGTCATAGGTGGTGATGAGTAAATACGCACAAGGACTACCATTGGGGTCACCTGGTCGATCCGCTAAAGAGCCACCTAGTCGGTCCGCCACCTGGTTGGTTTGTTGAGTGCCACCCGGTCTGTAAGATCTTAGTAGAGTTCCAATTGGTCGTATACTAGCAGATTGCCAATCGGTCGTATACCAGCAGACTGCCAATGGTCGTATACCAGCAGAGTGCCCATCGGTCGTATACTAGCAGAGTGCCATTTGGTCATATACTAGCAGAGTGCCACTCGGTCTGTAGGATCCAACGGAGCGCTACTCAGTTGCACCGCTCGTACTGAAGAGCCTAGTGTTAGGTATGGACGCTTCAGGACTATCCATCAGAAATCACCCGGTTGGTCTGTCAAGAACCACCCGACCGGTCCGTTATAACCATTAACCCGACAGAAGTAAGTCACTTGTAACTAAACGTATTGGTCGCATTAACAAGCTTCGTGACAAGTAAGATTTTCTCGGAACACCCTTGGAACCGCCCCAGCAGAGCGTCACCCAGCCGGCCTACCGTAGGCTAACCAGTCGACCTACGGTGCGACGCGACCTACAAGTTGGAAAACCTAGCTTACACGAAAAGTAATGGAGGCCAACTTTAACTTGCAGAGCGGCAGCTGACAACTTGCAAGAATAACAATTTTGTCGCCTCGGACAACCAATCTACATGTAGCTGGGGGAGCGACCATCTGGCTAAGCCAACGAGAGCACGCCATGTCAAGCCAAATACAACGGAGCATTAAATGCTTATACCGACCTGTTTAAGTATAAATAGGAGGGTCTCCCCCTCACTTATCATATTCACTACTTCTCAATACTACTAGTCAGATTTATCTCAGTGTAACAATCACTCTCTACTTGCAACCTTCATCACTCTATAACATCACACTACTTGTAGTCTACTTTACATTGCAATACGACCTACTTCACTTGTGATCATTCGTTACTTGAAATATGACATAGCCTCGGACCGCTCAGTCGTCAACCGGCAGACCGACCGACCGACTAACCTACGAGCGCTCCCCTTTACTTGGTCACAAAAATATGTATTCATAGTGTACTCGTAACTCCAGTTCTATTTACGCTATCATTGGTGTCATCTGTGGGGACTGAACGAGTCGCATTGAGCGAGTCACTCTATTTATCCCATTAACTTTCTTTGTTTAGGACAAAATCCACCTTGCTTGATCTAGATAGCAAACAACAGGAGAAGCTGGAGTCAGAGCTATATGCTGCGGGAAGGCTCAACCTTTCAGGTTGGGAATCACCACAATAATATAGCTGAAACGCTCCTCGAAGTTGGATCGGTCAAGGGGCCTGATGAACGAGCTCACCTCCAACCACGCTGGACATGATACACAACCTACCTAACCGATCGGTTAGAATCCCGACCAGCAGCCTGGACAAACGAATATCCAACCAACCATTTCGATACCATGGAATAGCGCAACCAACCCTAATCTTCATGTGTCGATGGCATACACTATATTACCCCCAATGAGCTAGATAATGCCCCCGACGCCATGTGCACTTAGAGGAAACCCCGTGCAAAGCATGCCACAATAGGGATTCACTCAGTTATATCTACTGTGGCTTAGGACTCCTGGGTACTACGTTATGACATCAATGTAGCACCCCCATTTTTCAAGACCAAATTTTCCTTAATTTTTTTTTCAATTTAAAATTCATTTAGAATGCGGAAGCTTTTCAAAACTTAAATGAGGGTATTACCGCCACACTTAGAAACTCAACAGACCTAAGTGCTAAGGCTAACTACAAAATAGAAGAGATTAAGAATATAATCCTCAAAACAAAAGTCTTAAACAAAACATCATTCTCAAACTTAGTCTTTTGAGCCAGAACAAAATAGCTATTAATCCATGAGGTATGCTGCTGAATACCCTAGCACTCTCTTGAAGCAATTATATCATTCATCCCCTGCTTTTCAAGTAATGCAAATAACAACAACATACATAAAAGAGGGGTTAGCAAAACTTGCTAAGTATGGGACTACTTTTCCCGCAAAAATGATATTTTAAAAGAATAGGGTACTTAACATTTTCAAAACAACTTAGCCACAAGGCTTACTTACAAAACATTACCCAATTTTTCAAAATTCAACTTTGTGCATTACCTTACACTTTTAAAATAAGTTTAAGTTCGAAATCATAGCCACAAAGCTTATGATCAAAACCATCCAAAATCTTTTTCTTTCAATACCTTTGTATCAAAATGCAATCCTTCAAGGTACAATCAATCATATTTCCAAAACTAGTATCATTTGTAATTCACTTTATAAGTATAAGAGGAAAATATACATATGAAATAACACAATCATATAAATGGGACAAGGTCCTTTACCATTAGGCTCTAGTGAACAGAACCACAATGAACACTACAAATTTCCCATTTCCAGTGGAATCTGGACTCTAACCTTAAGTGTGCACATCCCCAAGTGAGGATTTCAAGCCTCACTAGGAAGTTACTAAGTCCAAGTAGCCAGGATATGTTTCTACTAACTACCCCTCGAATCAAGCTACATAGACCCTAGTGGTAGGACCTTCCTAACCACTCCACAAACCTACTGGACAACATAGTGCCCTAGTACCCGTGGTATGTTCCTACCGAGTACTCCACAGTACCGGGTTCAAGACCCTAGTGGTATGTACAACCTAACCATTCCCTAGCATTTAGTATGCAACCAAATTCATATATTTACTATTTTAATTTTAAAATTGTTAGAATAGGATTTGTTGTGCTTGTTGGCCTTTAGCTCCTAATCGGTGGATGGTGAATTTGCATGAAATGTATAAGCTACTATAACAACAGAGAAAGAATGGAGACAAGGAGAATGTGAGAACATTCTTATTCATCTGATCATAGGACATCCATTACAACATATGAGAGCTTATATATATCCAGTACAACAATGAATACATACAATAATGACATACTTAATTACTGGACTGTTATATCCGTTACAATATAATATCCATATTAATATATACTTATAACACTCCCCCTTGGACATTATTTGTCCATGATCTTGCCTCATTAAAAACTTGCTAGAAAAACCTTGTGGGAAAAACCTAGACAAGAAAAGAGTATAAGGTATATTTATGGTATATTCAAATACTTTCATGCCTCGTTAAAAACTTCACTAGGAAAACCACGTGGGAAAAACCTAGTTAAAGAAAAGAGTACATGATATTTATAAACTCATATATAGTCCAGGTTGCCTCATTAAAACCCTTACACTAAGAAAACCAAGTGGGAAAAAACTTAGTTAAGGAAAAGAGTACAACCATAACTTTCTGCATTTAATCTTCAGGATTTGCAAGAGTTGGTAGTCTTCTGGACCAATAATTTATGTATATGTTGTTGCTCCCCCTAAAGACAACAACTTCCCTAATTGCCACGTTAAAAACCTTAACTTAAGAAAACCCGATGGGAAAAACTTAGTTAAGGGAAAAAGAGTACAATCATAAGCCTTCATGACATATCTTTAGGATTTTGGGGTTCGTCTATTTAAGTATTTATTTGTAACTTTCTCCCCGTTTATTATATCATACGCATGCCTCGCTAAAAACCACACTAGAAAAACCCAATGGAAAAAAATCTAGTGAGGAAAAGAGTACATGGTATATATGTATTCATATGCTGCTAAAGTACAACTTGTTAGTCGCACAAGACTCAATCTTCAGGATTGTTTGAAGTAAATTTAGTTTGCATCTCCCCCTGAAGATAATAATCTTCAATATCTACATTGCTTAAAGTAGAATAATTGTTTCAAAAGGATCGTAGAGAAGATGATATGACAATCTTCAAGATTGTCACTATAAGTTAACATTTTATACAATGATTCTCGTGACTCTTCTAGGCTTATGTTGGTTGAATATAACCAATATTCCTTAACCATACCCACTTAAAAACACACTCTTATTGACCTCCCATAAGTCAGTGAAGGTAGAACACACATAACTAACTTGAAATGGGGATCAAAAGGAGTCATTACCAAGTGATCTATGAGAAAAACACACATTGGTTTATCGCATAAACTTTACTAGAGGATATTTGGAGCATTAGGAGTTATAAGTGATTTCTTTTTAAGGACAATGTCAGTCCTAATACGATCACGGAACTTATGGTTCTTCCGTAGTGTTCTAATAATAATGAAGTAGTGGACTACAAGTCCAAAAATGTCCTCAGTATCATTTTTGAGTCTTAACGGTTCCTTATCTTCTTCAAGAGATATAACCGTTAGTGTGATAAGTCAACCATACTTATCCATATGAAATGCGTTAAAGACATTTAAAATAGACTGATTGGTGTATATAATTTTTCAAGGAAATACTCGATCTGCAGGTCGAGATAATACTTGATTTTCCAAGTCCTTTTATTTCAAAAATTCATTTTTAGAGCTAATACCATTAAGCTCTTTACAACGTTTATAATACTAACATAGGTTGTGGTAACGATTAGTAGCCCCTTAATAAGTACTAATAGTATATTTACATTTTCCTGCTTTAGAAGGAAATTACTCAATTAATTGCTTTACTATTTAAGTAAGCCGTTTATACTTCAACAACAAACATGTTGTAATATTTATTTTGAGAGTTATAGATCCATCAAGGATTTCTCAAATAAACATATCGTATTTAGTAATTCTATGCTCATTTACAACTCAATAAAGAACACTTCTGGTACATATTATCCCTTCTAAATGAGGGTAATAACTCCATTCGTAATCCTTTAAAGAAGTTATAATGACACATAATTCCTTCTTTAAAAGGAGAATTACTCAGTCAATTATGATCTGCGCTAAGGTCATATATTGACCATATCGTCTAATGACCTTATTGTCATATGATCACGACGTTTATTAGCTGCATATCTAAGTTTATTCTGCCAATTATCTTGTATAACGGAACTTAATGTCGTCGTACATAGGAGATTTGATTAAAATTAATCAAGGGTTTTTGCGTGAATTCTATGTGCTACAAATACTCGCTATTATGCCACCTTATCATTTTCATTTCTCTTTCGTACAAACACCCATTGGTAACCAACAGGGTTAACGTTCAATGGTGTACATTTTATCAAGAGAATTTAATTCAACGAGTCGAGTTATGCCGTAATTGCTCCTTTAAATATTAAATAATGGGAATGCTTCTGACACCTCACCTGGATCCAATTTATTTAAATGAGCAATTATATAGGCATATGTTGTCGACAAAAATATAATTTTCTCCCAAATTTATGATAATTTAATCAGATCGTTGACATTTCCCAAGTATTAAGATCTGATTGTTCCGCATCCCTAGTATTATGTTTGTTTGGTGCACCTTACTAAGGTTTTTATCTTCTGGACAAATGTCTTCGGGACATAATTCCTTTTTAGGACAAGAGTGACAATGCTTCTTTACTAGATCTAGTATTATGTTTCATATCTCTTAAAATGATAGATCTCCTTACACTACTGGCGTCAAGGAGTATCGAGATATATATTATTTGGTCCAATTTGGGGATTATATATGGGACCTTGTCACTCTTTTCTGATCAACATGATTAGTGTATATATACGTTATTGGTATATATTTGGCAGATTATTTGCTAATATCGCAAATAAATTATCTACTGAACTTCTAGTTCAATTTTACTAGTACGTGAGTTATAATGAAGATCATTCCATTTCATGGGATTTCTCGGCATTTAAATTTGGGTATATCTCCCCCTAATGCCGTGAAACTGATCTTCAGTATGCAGTCAACGTATCTATTGATTTTCTATCATGGGCTCTATGTAAACAGATGGAGTGTTATAGCCCATAAAGATACGCAATGGTGGTGATATAATAATTGGACTGCAGACTAAGAATAGTAATGCAAACTGGGAAATGTTTTACACATACTAGGTTTATGGGGGACGTATATGCAGTGAGCTAGATTTGAAAAGATCAGGTATGATGTCCCCAAAATCATCAATACCCGTTTGGGTCGTATCATAACATTTTGGCAAACCAAATGATAATCATAAGTACGGTATGATTCCTCAAAAAAAAAAATGCCAGAATAGCTTTAATAAAATTAAAGCAAATAATAGCAAATATTGTAATGGCATGATGTGGATAATTTGGTTTGACTCAGATGTATACAACATCGAGAGAATACAGTTGAAAAGATTCCTCTACTTATTACCAGAATGATCTTACTAATGATCATTCATATTGGGATGAACTATCACCTTTGAGGGATAGTGATCATCAACTGAACATAGATCATGCACCCGATCAAAATATTGAGCATCTTTGCAACAGAATTACTATTGTAATCTATAGAGGATGAGCCTATCACTTCTGGGATAGATATAAATTTTGAGCTATGATAAGGTATTTGCATGAATTGTTTTTGTCATAAAAACCAGTTGACATAATGTCACTTAAACTGGTAGAGTAAAAGTGAGGCTCTACCGGAGCTCTCAAAAGGAACCTTAGCAGTAATGGTAAGGAAAAATCGTATAGGCTTGCATATAAAGATCATCCGGAAAGGATCATAAAAGGTTACCAGTATGCTCTGACCAACACAGGCATTTTATGTAGGCAATGCAATGTAGTTGATTTTAGCAGGGTGTTGTTCCTTTAGGTTCAGAGCTTTTGGGTATAATTGTCTCATGACAAAATGAAGAAAATATTATAATTTTTATCTGTTGTTCATGCTCCAAGAATGAAGCATTGCATTGTTCACGGTAATCGCAGAGAGAATTGATTTTTGAGAAAATCTTAATTGATATTTGGTGGGTGTCGAAACCAACAAATAATAAAATACTTACTCTTATGAATTGCACTAGCGATGAGTAAGGTCGTACCCACAGAGATTGGTTAGACTTATCTTTAGCAATACATTCAAGAAATAATGAGAATAAAATCGAAATTTAAATAGTAACAATAAAATAGAAAACAATATCAAATAGCAAATAATTATCAAATAAATGTCAATAGCAACTAGTATCCAACCCAAGGCATAATATCAGTTTAATTCTAACAAGACGGATATTGATTTGCAAGCCAAATTAACTTTACTCTTTACTAGATTGGTTATGGTTATTAACAAGCTCTAACAACCTGTCTTTCCTTACTTTGTCAGTAATTAAAACAAGCTCTTTAATTACTTCCCTAGCTAATAAACAACCCTAAACAAGTTCTTAGGATTTAATTTACTAACAGCATTAATCGAATTAGAAAGACTACCAATCCTAGCCAACAAACTCATAAGCTCGGTTCATTTAAGCTAGACCATATATCTGCATAACACAAACTGAAAATCAATTATAATCAAATTGTGCTATTTGCTACTAACATCAAAACACTTAAACAATTACGGATTCAAGGTTCTGACTAGCAATTTAATAACTTGATAATTGAACAATGGGCCCTATTGCAACAATTAACCAAGCAATAATTTAAATAAATATAACAGAAGATATATAGATAATAAAGTGTAAAGAATAATTTAGGCTAAATAAAGCTTACTGGTCTTGTAGAATCAAACTTCCATAATCCTCGAATTGGAAAAAATAAGAACTCAGCAGTACATCGTACGGGTGTTTACAATATACATTTATATTAATTAATCTCATAAAAGAGAAAAACAAAATATATATATGTATTTATGTGAGAATGAAAGACAAAGGAAAAAGAATTGCTAATGATGAGGGGTGTGTCCAAAGATTAAAAATCACACTATTTATACTCTAAAGGGAGGCATAGGTTGCGGCAAACATGTGAATTTCCATAAACATCGGCGACGACGTGCAAGGAGTGACGCCTAGTGCATGCAACGTGGGAGCTAGGTGGATGATGTTGCCTTCATGAATTTGAACCACAAAAATTGTTTCTTTGTTTCAGTTTTGTCCGTTCGCTGCTGCTGTCTACGTACTTAACATATATAAAACAAATAAGATGAAAGACAAATATGTTAAAAGGAAATATGGGCTGCTCATAACATTAAACAATAAAAATAAATAAATTATTGGTTCACATAATTAACTGGGTTCAATTCTTATGATAATACAAAATACTCATTAAGCTTAAATATTAAACTAATTATTATATTATTGCAAAACATAAAAATAAATTGTAAAATAAATATAATGTTAAATAAATAAAACTAATTTATTATAAGAATCAAATATAAATAGGTATAAAAATAGTGCTTATCAATATTCCCGGATATCTCATGCTATTGTTATAGTCATGGTATGATTTGATATACTCCTATTATATCAAACTATGATTTAATAAAATCTTATTAAATCAAAATATGATTGATAAGAATCATTAAAATTAGGAAATGATGTTTGATTGAATATGTATAAATAGAGGACCCTTGCTACAGGAAGGGATATCATTTCTACTCTTACTCCAAAAAAAATGGAGCCTTCAAAAGTTGGAGATAAAATCTCAAAAGGCCAGTTGCCTGAACTAGCAATTGCTTCAGCTGTTCAGGAGGCAATAGGCGAAGGGCGAAAAACTTGCTCAGAGAAGACCGTATTGTTTCCCTTCAAACAAGAAACGTCCATAAATTGTGATGTTTCAATTGATTACTCACCATTGTCTATAAATGGTGACGTTTCAATTGATTACTCACCATTGTCTATAAATGGTGACGTTTCAATTGATTACTCACCATTGTCTATAAACAGTGACGTTTCAATTGACTACTCACCATTGTCTATCCAAAATCAAGAGAAAAGCGAGCGGGAGTGTAAACATCAAGAAGATGATGTGAAGAAGGTGAATGTTCATTATTCAGTGAATCATCAACCTAAAGAGAAAGTTAAGGATAACTTTGCTATGGTGAAAGGATGCAGCGAATGGTTGGACGAGTGAAGCCACATCCTAAAATTGATTTTGAATAATAGGATGTAATCCAATTTTTCTTAAAATTGAATATTTTCAATAAAAGGAATGTTTTCGTGAAGTTGATCATTGTTTATTCAAAAAAATTGTGCCCAATATATTTATAAAACAATGATCTATGCGTTGGTCTTCTAATGGAGTCAACAAATAACGCTCCATATAGATTAATGAGCCAAAACAAAAACGGAGTCCATAAAAAAAGAGGCACAAACAATAAAATCTTCATCCTTGGAGCAAAAACAAAATATGGGCCTAGGGCAAATAAATGAAAAAAAAAAAATTAGAGCAGCATCATCTAGCCCCATTATCCTTTTTTTTTTTTTATAGCACAGGTCTAGCCAAAATTGGGCCAGACCCGGCCCAAATCTCCTTTGTAAGTTAACCTAGCAGCCACACAGACAAAGAAGTCGGATGAAGTTACAGGCTCTAGCCAAAGAGGAGAGAGAGAACGCGATGCGTAGTAGCAGAGTCGCTGAGAGGGTCCCGATCGGAACCACCACCGCTCTCCGTCGCAGACCACCAGAGCTTTCCTGTCGCCATTGCTGCAAGACAAAAACGACCGTCGATCGTCACCAAGCACGGATCTGCCATCGCTGTGCTTTGCTGGAGCACCATTCAATCGCGAGCCACCTTCTACCACCGCCTCTTAGAAGCGACGGCAATGACGACATCCACTACCGACAACCAAAACGCTGTAGCCCGCCGCTAGAGACTAGTATCTTTGCCGTAGCAGCAGCACCGTCGCAAGCTATCGCCGAACGCGACCGTGTCGCCTCACGGTTGCCGTTACATCCGTTATAATATAATGTCTATATTAATATATACTTATAACAAAAATACTATTATTCCTTACTAGAGTTTATAGATCAAACATAATAGATTATCCATAATCATTTATATACTATTTACGTATGTGTATATATATATATATATATATATATAAAATTTTTTAAATATATACGTACACACAAAACTAATAAAATCTACATAATCATATATTATTATTATTAATTGTAGAACATAATGCTCATGGTCTGGCAAGTGATCAAGAGATTGGCACTGATCTTGGAGATTAGGTATAAGGCCCATGGTTGGGCAAAGCGATCAAGAGATCGGCAAAACTAAGAAGCTGGATATATTCATCGCTGAGAAGCGGGATATATTCATTACTAAGTAGCGGCATCGCTGAGAACCGGGATAGATTCATCGCTATGAAGAGGCATCACTGAGAAGCGGGATAGATTCATCGCTAAGAAGCGGCATCGTTGAGAAGCGGGATATATATTCATCGCTAAGAAGCGGCATCGCTCAGAAGCGGGATAGATTCATCGCTAAGAAACGATATCACTAAGAAGCGGGATAGATTCATCGCTAAGAAGCGGCATCGCTAAGAAGCGGGCTAGATTCATCGCTAAGAAGCGGGATAGATTCATCGTGCCAATGGTGGTAATGGTAATACTAATGGTAATACTGACCTAACCAGGCTCAATTGCCTACTATGTAGGGCTTATGCCGAGATATAATCTCGGGTTCATAGTGCTGATGGTGGCCATGCCGACCTAATCGGGCTTATAGCGCCTGTGGTAGTAATACCGACCTAACAGGGCTCAATTGCCTACTACATAGGGCTTATGTGAGATATGGTCTCGGGATCATAGTGCCGATGGTGGCCATGCCGACCTAATCGGGCTTATAGTGCCAGTGGTGGTAATGCCGACCTAACCGGGCTTTCTGTACGACTAATCTAAATACATGATCGAGCTACAATTTATAAAGCAAAGTAAACGAGGGTAATTCTTCCTCGTCGGTACGAAGATCGTAGTTTTTTTCGACTTTTCGGTCGTAATCGATCTTAACGATCGTAAATGGGCACCTTACTCCCAACGCCCTATAAATGGGCAAATAAATGGGCACCTTACTCCCGTAGTGGGCACCTTGTTCTCACAGATCGGTCCGAGGACCATAATGGGCACCTTGCTCCCGTAGTGGGCAACCTTACTCCCATAGATCAGTTCGAGGATCTGAACGGGCACAATACTCCCGTAGTGGGAACCTTACTCCCACAAATCAGTCTGAGGACTTGAACGGGCACCTTGCTCCCGTAGTAGACACCTTACTCCCATAAATCGGTCCGAGGACTTGAACGGGCACCTTACTCCCACAGATCGGTCCAAGGACCTGAATGGGCACCTCACTCCCGTAGTGGGCACCTTACTACCACAGATTAGTCCGAGGACCTGAACTGGCACCTTGCTCCCGTAGTGGACACCTTACTCCCATAAATCGGTCCGAGGACCTGAACGGGCACCTTACTCCCGTAGTGGGCACCTAACACCCACAGATCGGTCCGAGGACCTGAACGGGAACTTTGCTCCCGTAGTGGGCACCTTACTCCCACAGATCGGTCCGAGGACCATAACGAGCACCTTGCTCCCGTGGTGGGCACTTTACTCCCACAGATCAGTCCGAGGACCATAACGGTCACCTTGCTCCCGTGGTGGGCACTGTCCCCGCACAGATCAGTCTAAGGACCTGAATGAACACCTTGCTTCCGTAGTGGGCACCTTACTCCCACATATCGGTCCGAGGACCATAACAAGCACCTTACTCCCGTTGTGGGCACTATACATCCAAACGATTGGTCCGATGACCACTTATGCCGAGGTTTAACCCCGGACTTAACAATGCCGGTGGTGGAAGGATCGACCTAACCGGACTTAGTGCATACATACATTTTACTTACTACTATATACATGGTACAATTTACAAAGTAACTTAAACTAGTAAATTACATGCTCTAAAAAATTCGGCTTCACTTGGTTGTAGCTTCGAACAGTGGGTTCGAGCACTTGATGGAGTTTTCAGCCTTTAGCTGGGATGATCTACGAATTTCTTCGAGCTTTCGATACAATGATCGCTTCGGTCTTTTAGCCAGAATGGTGCCGAGAGTCTTCTCGGGCTTTCGATCTAATGATCGCTTCAGTCTTCAGCCGGAATGGTGCCTAGATTTTTTCCGGACTTGATGATGCCGGTGGTGACAAGGCCGACCTAACCGGACTTTATATACATTTGTTTGCTATTACAATTTTCTAAGTACAAGACTATAGCTTATACAAATTACCATGTAAAATTAGATTACAAATTTTACAAATTAAATTCTAAAACTTTTTCCCTTGTATTGACTTGCAGTTACCACAATCTGCCATGCAGGTTATTATAATGCCCAAAGTTTCCAATTTGAACTTTTCTATTGAAATTTCTCATGCTCATAATACTTTAATTTTTAGAGCACCAAGATAATGTACTACTATGCCCACACTTCATAGGCCACCACCCAAATCCACCATTTATTGAAATCTTCCATGCTCACAATGTTTAAATTTCCAAGATCACTGCCACCAAACCCAAACGAGGAACATGCGCCACCCTTTGCATGGGAAGATAAGATAATCTTGGATATTTTCTCTACAATGGAAGCGAGGATACTGATCTCAAATATTACCACCCTTTTTCCATTCATTTTCCAAACCACTCTACTTAGAGTTCAACCCAGCCCATTGGGAAAATGAGGAGGAGAAAGAGTAGGATTTAAAAGGGGAGTGAGTTGGAATGAGTGGGTGATGCAATGAGAGGGAAGAAGGCTTGTAGGAATCTATCTAGCTTAGCTATGGAAGAGATGTGAATATATGAGGAAAACCGAATGAAACTTCAATAATGGAAAGGGTAGATCAAAGCCAAAATTCGGATAACACATGCTCTAACCCTACAAGCATGCATGGACGGAGACTTAGAACATACGAGATTATATGCATATTTTAGTTTAGCCCTCAATAAATCCAAGTCGCAGGAGACCAAAAAAGCAAGGGAAATTAATAACCCGGTGAAGCAGATGATGGTATATGGAGGCGACTAGGTGGACGAACCGGTCGGCAGGAAGGCGAAGTCAATAAGCATCAATGTCCTGAACATTCAAGGACCATCCCGACTCCCTTGGAGGTCGGTCGGTAGGAAGGCGAAGTCAATAAGCATCAATGTCCTGAACATTCAAGGACCATCCCGACTCCCTTGGAGGTCGGTCGGTCTGAAGGCGAAGCCAATAAGCATCAATGTCCTGAACATTCAAGGACCATCCCGACTCCCTTGGAGGTCGGTCGATAGGAAGGCAAAGCCAATAAGCATCAATGTCCTGAACATTCGAGGACCATCCCGACTCCCTTGGAGGTCGGTCGGTAGGAAGGCGAAGCCAATAAGCATCAATGTCCTGAACATTCAAGGACCATCCCGACTCCCTTGGAGGTCGGTCGGTAGGAAGGCAAAGCCAATAAGCATCGATGTCCTGAACATTCAAAGACCATCCCCGACCCCGTGGAGACCAGTCGGTCGGAAGGAGCTATCCGACCGGGTATACTAAGTGACCAGTTGATCTTCAATGAATTTCTGTGGAGACGATCTACGAAGGCAGGAATCAACGGCTATCTACGTTGAGTCATTATGAGTAGTTAATGTCTTTTATGAGCCATTATTTATATCATTAATTAGGAGATTAAGTGCGTAACCGACCAGGTGCGTAAGATATATAGCTGCACGAACCCTTTGAAGGGGGGGAGGGGGGGGGGGATTGAGATGTATGAAAAAGAGATTAAGCAACTTGAGAGTTGACATCAAATATACTTATCATTCTTGTAATTTTCCGGTAGTGTTGGCCCGCCGTCCGATCGCCTGAAGATCCGGAAACCATCACTGGCGCCGTCTGTGGGGATCGAATAAAAGTGCCGCATCTCCGGTGAGCAATGAGAGAGGCAAGTAAGGCAATCAATGCGGGGGGATGACCTCGCTCCAACGACCTACGAGAGCAGTTGGGCCGGTCCAATGGCCGCGACTTATGAGAACAATTAGCACGACCTAACAGTCAAGACTTACGAGAACAGATCTCAGGACATCCCAATGGAGCGCCCTCCGGTGGAGCCGATCTAAGAGAACAGTTGGGACGACAAAACGACCAAGACCTGAGGGAGCGCTTGAGCCGGCAGACTTCCCGGCATACCGGGGAGTCACGCCAAGGTACGATCAGTAATCGACCTCCACTAGGGGAGTTGGAACAAATTGTAGTTCAAGTCATCAACGAAGTTGAAAGACGAAGGCTGGAGAACTTCGGCACAAACAATCAGACCGATCCCGTTCGACCAACGGGAGAAGGGACCGCGAAACCTCAAGTTACTGAGCAAGAAGGGCGTCACAGGGAGGATAACCTGGCCCCCCGTCGAGAAGTACAGGCTGCTATATCGGAAAGTAGCGCGGAATCTCCCGCGGAACTTAAGTACCGCCGAAGTCAAATGGAAGGCTTCGAGCGAAGGCTACAAAACTTATAGGATCAATTTGAAGGCAAGGTGAGGCCTTCCGCCGAGAATCTATTAACCTCCTCGCCCTTCGTGGATGAAATTATGGATTATTGGGCTCCCGCGGACCTAAAAATCCCAGAGCATGCTACTTTCGATGGGACGGGGGATCCCCGAGAACATCTGGTCAGTTATCAGGCCAAAATGCAAGTCCTAGGGGTGGAAGAGCCACTTATGTGCAAGGCTTTTCTCCCTACTCTCAAGGGACTCGCCCAAAAATGGTTTCTGGCACTGCCAAGCCGTTCCATTCGGTGCTTCAATGATTTGGCCGACCGATTCCTTACTCACTACGCCGTAAACATCAAGCCGCAGCGCAATCTTACCCACCTGAGCGGGATCAGTCAGGATGAGGAGAAGCTTTGAAAACGTATCTAGCTCGCTGGCAAAAGGAGGTACAAACCATTGAAGGGTTAGATGAGCAAGTGGCTATCACCTTTTTCATGGAGTCGCTCCGAGCAGGCAAATTGTTTATTGATCTTCACAATGATCGCCCAAAGACGTATGTGGAAGCTATCCAAAGAGCCAGTCGTCAGGCAGACACGGAAGAGGCTGTGAGACAAAAGCGGCAGCGAGAAGCTGCTGGGTCCAGCGCTAAGCGATCACGACCTGAGTCCAGGAGTCGAACGGAACCTGAGCGCCCTAGTCGTACTGAGGTACGACGAGGATCTGAGAGGGTGGGGGCTCCGCCCCCTCGCCTTACCGTAGCCCAACCCGTGCATGAGGTTAAAGATACCCTGCCTCCCCCTCCACCTCTGGAACCTGGAGATCAGCTCGAGATCTTGCCCCCGGGAGGGGTCTCGTCGAAATACTGTCGATATCACCGATCGACTACACACACCACAGAGGAATGTTCTTACCTGCGTAGAGAAATAGACGCAATGATATAGAAGGGTGCTCCGCCTCCACCTAATCAATGGAGGCGGTATCCGTGTTCCGATAAGACAGATTCACGCTCTAATCGAGGAAAACAACCCGCCTCTGAGGAAGAGGAGACTAATTGGAAGCACAAACCTGTTATCAACATGATAGTAGGAGGACCGGAAGGAGGGGACTCATCCGGCTCTCGGAAAGCTTGGGCTCGACAACTATATGTGGGAACCATCTACGGTCGGGACGACAGTCTAAAGAAGGTATGTCAAGAACCCATTTTGTTTACTGATGAGGACTTACCCCGAAGCCAACATCCCCATCGGGATGCTTTGGTTATTGCCATGGACGTCCATGGCACGGTAGTCCGAAGAGTCCTAGTGGACACAGGAAGTAGTGTGAACATCTTTTATTTAGAGGTGTTTGAGAGGTTGGGGTTACAACGTAACAAGCTAAAACCTGTGAAAACACCTTTGGCCGGTTTTACCGGGGATTCAATTGAGTTAGAGGGATCCATACGTTTACCGGTTGAAATTGGGACCTTTCCCAACCTTCGAAGCATAAACATGGAGTTCGTGGTAGTCGACCTATCCTGCTCCCATAATATGATCCTAGGGCGACCTGGATTAGAAGATCTGGGCGCTCTCATCTCCCTCGAACATCTTTGTCTGAAATTTCGGACCCCCAATGGGATCGGAGTCGCTCGGTGCGACCAGAAGGTAGCTCGGGATTGTTATTTACAGTCCTACCGAGAGATTGGGAAAAAGGACCTGAGGATTCACGCTATCACTAGTCGGGAGGAACAGTTAAAGAGTCTTGACCGACCCGAGCCGGCGGTAGAACTAGAGGAAATTGAGATCGACCCTTCGCGCCCTGAAAGACAGGTAAAGATCGGAGTGGGTTTGGCTGAGAAAGTCAAACAAGAAATCATCCAAGAACTGCGAAAATATCAGAAGGTATTTGCATGGGGCCCTGAAGACATGCCAGGAGTTGACCGGTCGGTCATTTGCCATCGGCTGGCCATCAACCCTAACCACAAACCGGTGATTCAAAAGAAAAGATACCTCTCGGCGGATCGACGTGAATTCGTTAAGAAAGAGGTGGAAACCCTGATGGCTGCGCAGCATATCTGCGAGGTAAAGTACCCGGACTGGCTTGCCAACGTAGTGCTCGTGCCGAAGCCTCCCGCTTGGCGAATGTGTGTGGATTACACAGATCTTAATCAAGCTTGCCCAAAAGATCCTTTCCCTTTACCAAGGATCGATCAGTTGGTGGACGAGACGGCCAGCTGTGATTTGTTGAGTTTCATGGACGCCTTCCGAGGCTATCATCAGATCTTCATGCACCTTGCTGATGAGGAGAAGACTGCTTTCATTACTCCGGATGGGGTATACTGTTACCGGGTAATGCCTTTTGGTTTAAAGAATGCCGGGGCCACCTATACCCGAATGGTAGGATGATTGTTCAGAGACTTGTTAGGGAAGTCCATGGCAGCCTATGTGGATGACATGCTTGTGAAAAGTAAAGACGAGAGAACCCATGCAGGGGATTTGGCAGCCACCTTTGCCATAATGGAAAAATACAATCTGCGATTGAACCCAAAGAATTGCGCCTTCGCGGTGCGAGGAGGAAAGTTCCTCGGTTATATGGTCACTCAGAAAGGAATCGAGCCTAACCCTGAAAAGGTGAAGGCTATACTTGATATGCAGCCTCCCGGGACCTTGAAAGGGTTACAAAGGTTGACCGGGCGACTCGCGGCTTTAAACAGGTTCCTGTCCAAATCAGCAGACCGGGCTTTACCCTTTTTCGAAGCTATGAAGAAAAGGGAAGGGTTTCGCTGGACGGAAGAATGCAAAAAGTCGTTCGACGAGTTAAAAGATTACTTACAGACTCCGCCACTACTATCTACTCCGAAGGAAGGGGAAGTGTTATTCCTTTATCTGGCCGCTTCTCAAAAAGCTGTTAGTTCTGTGTTAATCCGAGAGGAAGAGCGAGTACAGCATCCGGTCTATTATGTCAGTCGAGCTTTAAAAGCCTCAGAAATTCGTTATACCCCCTTGGAAAAGGTGGTGTACGCTCTGGTAATCACTTGCCGGAAGCTGGTACCGTATCTCCAGGCCCATCCCATCCGAGTCTTAACTGATCAGCCTTTGGCAGGTGTTTTGCGAAATCCCAACTCTTCGGGGCGTTTGGTAAAGTGGGCCGTAGAGCTCACACAATATGGGATTGAGTACCACCCTCGCCCCTCAGTGAAAGGTCAGGATGGGATTGAGTACCACCCTCGCCCCTCAGTGAAAGGTCAGGCCTTAGCCGATTTTATAGTAGAATGCACCGCTCAGAGTCCTGAACCCAACGCCAAGGCCCCTGAGGAAGGGGATTGGTGGGAAATGCACGCCGATGGAGCCGCCAGTCAGCACCATTGCGGAGGTGGGATCATGTTGACGACTCCTGAAGGTTTCCGCTTATACTATTCATTAACGTACGAGTTCAGAGTCTCGAATAATGAAGCCGAGTATGAGGCCGTGATCGGAGGATTGCGGATGGCCAAAGCCCTTAAAGTCCAGAGGATCCGGATAAAGACCGACTCCCGCTTAGTGGTCGGACAGGTAACTGGAACATGTGAGGCGAAAAATGAAAGACTCGGACGGTATAAAAAAATCACTGAGGGACTTTTGGGTGAATTTGAAGCTTATGAGTTAGAGCACGTGCACCGCGCTGAGAACACAGAGGCCGATATTCTGTCCAAAATGGCCTTAGGAGGAATACCGGATCATCTCATCAGAATCTGTCAGAATGAATGAATCTTGCTACCCAGCATAGAACCAAAAGTCGTTCCAAAAGACGTTTGTATCACTGAGGAACTGGACCCTGAGGAACATCCAGAAGTATTCTGGATAGAGGAAATTCGTAGGTATAAGGAAAAAGGGGACCTCCCTGATGACCCGGCCGAAGCAGCAAAAATCCAGAGACGATCTCCTGCCTATGTGTTGATAGATGGTCACATGTACAAGAAGTCCTTCGGGGGACCGTTGTTAAGGTGTTTGTTTCCTTCTGAGGCAAACCAAGTCATGGAGGAGGCGCATCGAGGAATTTGTTCAGCTCATCAAGGGGCCCATACGCTAGCCCACAAGATAGTGTTACAAGGATATTATTGGCCCACTATGGTCAAGGACTACATCGACCGAGTCGCTAGATGTGCGATATGTCAGTCTTTCGCCAAGAAAGACACTCGGCCGGCCTCCTTCTATACTCCGATTACGGTAGCTATCCCCTTTGCCAAATGGGGAATTGATATCGTAGGGCTGTTGCCCCAGGCACCCGGACGGTTGCGATTTTGTGTGGTGGCTGTGGATTACTTCACCAAATGGGTAGAAGCCGAGCCCTTGGCAACTATCACTGAGTTTCAATGCCGCAAGTTCCTTTGGAGGAAGGTCATTTGTCGATTTGGGCTCCTGGAGCACCTGGTTAGTGACAATGGAAGACAGTTCGATTGCCGACCCTTTAGAGACTTTTACCAACAGTACGGAATACGACACACCAGGGTCTCCGTAGCTTACCCCCAGGCCAATGGTCAGGTCGAGAATGTTAATCGAACCATTGTGGATGGAATCCGAAGAAAGTTAAATGACTTGGGAGGAACCTGGGTTGATGAGTTAGATCGAGTCCTATGGGCATATCGAACGACTCCTCGGAGAGCAACCGGGGAGACCCCCTTCTCTCTGACTTATGGCTTCGAAGCCAAGATACCTGCCGAGATTACCACCCCAACCCTTCGGGTATTACAGTACAACGATGATGAAAACGAAGAAAATTTGCAAATAGAGAAAAACTTCCTTGAGGAAAGGAGGGACGCGGTGCATGGACGAATGGCCGAATATCAGCAGTCGGTCAAACGCTACTATGATAAAAGAGTAAAGGAGAAGAAGTTTCAAGAGGGAGATCTGGTCTTAAGATACCGGGACGCCAGTCAACCTAATCAAGGTGGGAAATTTGCAATCAAATGGGAAGGTCCTTACCGAATCAGAGAAGTCATTCGCCCGGGAACATATCGTTTGGAGACCCCAGAAGGGCAGGCTGTGGAAAGGAAATGGAATGCGGTGCACCTGAAGAAATTCTTTCAGTAGAAGGTTAGGCTTTTAAAAGATTGTAATGAAAGTCACGAATTTTAATAGAGTGATCTCTTTTTTGGCGACATCTTGTTTTTGAGGGAATTTATGAGTGTGGTAGTCTGTCTGCCTTTGAGTGAGTTAGGTTGAGATAACCTAAGTCTCATTTCGATCTTCGGATCCTTATGAGTCTGGCAGTCTGTTTGCCTTTGAGTGAGTTAGGTTGAGATAACCTAAGTCTCATTTCGATCTTCGGATCCTTATGAGTCTGGCAGTCTGTCTGCCTTTGAGTGAGTTAGGTTGAGATAACCTAAGTCTCATTTCGATCTTCGGATCCTTATGAGTCTGGCAGTCTGTCTGCCTTTGAGTGAGTTAGGTTGAGATAACCTAAGTCTCATTTCGATCTGCGGATCCTTATGAGTCTAACAGTCTGTCTGACTTTGAGTGAGTTAGGTTGAGATAACCTAAGTCTCATTTCGATCTTCGGATCCTTATGAGTCTAGCAGTCTGTCTGCCTTCGAGTGAGTTAGGTTGAGATAACCTAAGTCTCATTTCGATCCTCGGATCCTTATGAGTCTGGCAGTCTGTCTGCCTTTGAGTGAGTTAGGTTGAGATAACCTAAGTCTCATTTCGATCCTCGGATCCTTATAAGTCTGGCAGTCTATTTGCCCTTGAGTAAAGTTAGGTTGAGATAACCTAAGTTTCGTTTCGATACTCGGAATATATGAGTTTGGCGGTTGTCTGCCTTTATTAAGGTTGAGAAAACCTGTCGGAGGAGTCCTCGACTGAGGGACTCAGGATATATGAGTTTGGCGGTTGTCTGCCTTTAATAAGATTGAGAAAACCTGTCGGATGAGTCCTCGACTGAGGGACTCAAAATATATGAGTTTGGCGGCTGTCTGCCTTTAATAAGGTTGAGAAAACCTGTCGGAGGAGTCCTCGACTGAGGGACTCGGAATATTTGAGTTTGGCAGTTGTTTGCCTTCAAGAAGGTTGAGAAAACCTGTCAGATGAGACCTCGACTGAGGGACTTGGCATGCAGCTAAGGTCAACGAATTATCAGGTGAGGGAAAGAGCAAAGAGAGATGGAGTAAAGCCAAGACAAGCAAACGAAAAGAAAAGGCAATTGTTTGTTCAAAACATAAAAGGCCTAAGGCAGTCGAAAAAGGCCCCTTTACAAAAGTTCAAATAAAACAAAGCGCAGCGAATATTTTTTAAACCCCCGAGTTGCCACCAGCTATCTCCCCCTCCGTTGAGCCAGTAGGAGGAGGGTCGTTGGTGCTTCCTTGAAGGCGAGAGCGTTGTACTAAGCCACCTTCCGCCGGCTCCTCCTCCTCTGATATGTTGAGCATTGAAGGCACAGGATTGCGATCCATTCCCGCCAGAGCAGTCAAGTTAGCAGCAGAATTCAGATATGAGGAATCCATCGGAATTTGCCCGCCACTTGAGTTCTCCGGAGTGGCCCTGTCGGTTTCTCCGGCCCCCTGTTGACGTGCGGGGGTAGCAGGAATGCGAGAAGGAAGCTCGGCTAACTGTGCTGGAAGGCCCCATTTTTCTGGGTCGAAAGTCGGATCCCTCTCCAAAAGAACCGGGTAGATGTCACGTTGCATGTCCAAAGACCCCATGTGATAATCCTCCTCTCCCAGATCCGTCAGATAGGCTCGACCTTCATCAGAACTTAGCCACTCCATGGCCAGCAGCCTTAACCTCGAACGAACGTTGGCCAACACATCCTCTTCAAAGGCTCGGGAAGACTTATAAGTAGCCATGGCTAAATCCGCAGCCTCAGCACTCTTCTTCTTCTCCGCCTCGAGCTCCGACTCCAGTTGACCTACCCGGAGTGCCGAGTCATCCAGCTCTTTCTCCCGTTTGTGAAGGTCGGCCCTTAGAGTCGGCACTAGCTCCGCATTTGCCAAGAGTAGACTCATTCTCTTCCGCATTTCAGACTGGACAGCAAGAGCCTGCTAAGTAATAAAAAAAATGAGGAGTGCAATATGAAATCCATGCGAGAGCTTGACATGAGTATAGCTTACCCGATACAAGTAACGGGAGACGCCTTTGAAGACCTTCTCGGAAGGATGACTCTCGTAGTGAGCTGCGTCCTTGGGAAGGATAACTTTGTCCAGCCAGTCATGCACTGGAAAAGCACCTTGAACGATGCCGTCATCGGCATCAATCTCAAGACCGACAGCCACCCTTTTGGCTGATGGGGCTGACAGAGAAGAGCCGGCCTGGCGTTTTGGTTGGTCCGGAGGCCTGAAAATGGAGTCGGCACTCGGTCAACCGTGCCTCCCGGAAAAGGGAGTGTAAAAAGAAGTCATAAGGTTGGAGTGTTGGTTAGGCCGGAGTCCTGAAAATGGAGTCGGCACTCGGTCAACCGTGCCTCCCTGGAAAGGGAGTGTGAAAAGAAGTCATAAGGTTGGAGTGTTGGTTAGACCGGAGCCCTGAAAATAGAGTCGGCACTCGGTCAACCGTGCCTCCCTGAAAAAGGAGTTTGAAAAGAAGTCATAAGGTAGGAGTGTTGGTTAGGCCGGAGTCCTGAAAATGGAGTCGGCACTCGGTCAACCGTGCCTCCCTGAAAAGGGAGTGTGAAAAGAAGTCATAAGGTTGGACCTCCCTGAAAAGGGAGTGTGAAAAGAAGTCATAAGGTTGGAGTGTTCTGAAAAGGGAGTGTGAAAAGAAGTCATAAGGTTGGAGTGTTAGTTAGGCCGGAGTCCTGAAAATGGAGTCGGCACTCGGTCAACCGTGCCTCCCTGAAAAGGGAGTGTGAAAAGAAGTCATAAGGTTGGAGTGTTGGTTAAAGGGAGTGTGAAAAGAAGTCATAAGGTTGGAGTGTTGGTTAAAGGGAGTGTGAAAAGAAGTCATAAGGTTGGAGTGTTGGTTAGGCCGAGTGTGAAAAGAAGTCATAAGGTTGGAGTGTTGGTTAGGCCAGAGTCCTGAAAATGGAGTCGGCACTCGGTCAACCGTGCCTCCCTAAAAATGGAGTGTGAAAAGAAGTCATAAGGTTGGAGTGTTGCTTAGGCCGGAGTCCTAAAAATGGAGTCGGCACTCGGTCAACCGTGCCTCCCTGAAAAGGGAGTGCGAATAGAGGTCATAAGGTTGGTGTTTTGGTTGATCCGGAGGCCTGAAAATGGAGTCGGCGCTCGGTCAATCGTGCCACCCTGAAAAGGGAGTGTGAGAAGAGGTCATAAGGTTGTTGTTTTGGTTGGTCCGGAGGCCTGAAAATGGAGTCGGCACTCGGTCAACCGTGCCTCCCTGAAAAGGGAGTGTGAGAAGAAGTCGTAAGGTTGGAGTGTTGGTTGGTCCGGAGGCCTGAAAACGGAGTCGGCACTCAGTCAACCGTGCCTCACTGAAAAGGGAGTGTGAGAAGAAGTCGTAAAGTGGTTGTGATAGTTAGTCGAAGAAAGGAGTCAGTGCTCGGCTAAGCGTGCCTCCTGGAGAAAAAGCGCGAAAGAAAGACATGAAAAGAATGACGTTATACGCAAAAGAGCCATTTATTCATTAAAAGCTTAGCCGAGGATACAAAATAGCCCTATAGGGCCTAGCATGTCTACGGTTATGGCTGCATAGAGATTTTCGGTTGGTGGGAGGTCAAGCTGAGGCAGTAGGAGAATCGGCAGAAATCACGGATGGCGTCTGAGAAGGAGGAGACGGTGGATCAACCTCAAAAGCAGCTGAAGGAGTAACTGGAAGACTGTGTCCGGAGTCGCTGGAGAAGCTGGAGGGGTATTCCCTAAGGAATCATCAGCCAAGAATTCCGTTAGGAATTCCAAGTAGTCAGAATCGTAGTTGGGGTTAAGTGGAGAGCCTACTTCAGTTTCAGGAGGTGGTGGGGCCGCCATTTCCTTCTCTTCATCTGAAGGAATGAGAAGAGGATCTTTATGGGTATCCCCCACTTCATGACCGCCATGCGCATTTTTCCGTTGACGGAGCATTTCTTGCCGGGCCTGCTCGGCCAAGCGTAGGGAACGTCGTGAAGGAGGACCGGCGATGTCTCTTTTCTTCATTGAGATCAGCAAAGGAAGGTGAGCCCTTCTGGGAATAGGAGAATATTTATAGTAGAAGGGAGCGAGTTAAAGGGATAGGGCAAAAAGGATAAAGATCAAAAAGGACGGTTGTCAAAATAAAGAAGGTTCTAACATATAGATTTGGTGAAGATCTCTTGATAATCGAGTAAAATCAGGGATTCTGATTGGAATTGACAGGGAGAAAGATATGACAGAGATACGGATCCACTTTGTCAAGGGAATATACTTTCCTAGGCTTCGGTTCCTTAAACCAAGGAAAGTGAGGGACTAGATGATGGTATATGGAGGCGACTAGGTGGACGAACCGGTCGGCAGGAAGGCGAAGTCAATAAGCATCAATGTCCTGAACATTCAAGGACCATCCCGACTCCCTTGGAGGTCGGTCGGTAGGAAGGCAAAGTCAATAAGGATCAATGTCCTGAACATTCAAGGACCATCCCGACTCCCTTGGAGGTCGGTCGGTAGGAAGGCGAAGCCAATAAGCATCAATGTCCTGAACATTCAAGGACCATCCCGACTCCCTTGGAGGTCGGTCGGTAGGAAGGCGAAGCCAATAAGCATCAATGTCCTGAACATTCAAGGACCATCCCGACTCCCTTGGAGGTCGGTCGGTAGGAAGGCAAAGCCAATAAGCATCAATGTCCTGCACATCCGAGGACCATCCCGACTCCCTTGGAGGTCGGTCGGTAGGAAGGCGAAGCCAATAAGCATCAATGTCCTGAACATTCAAGGACCATCCCGACTCCCTTGGAGGTCGGTCGGTAGGAAGGCGAAGCCAATAAGCATCAATGTCCTGCACATCCGAGGACCATCCCGACTCCCTTGGAGGTCGGTCGGTAGGAAGGCGAAGCCAATAAGCATCAATGTCCTGCACATCCGAGGACCATCCCGACTCCCTTGGAGGTCGGTCGGTAGGAAGGCGAAGCCAATAAGCATCAATGTCCTGAACATTCAAGGACCATCCCGACTCCCTTGGAGGTCGGTCGGTAGGAAGGCAAAGCCAATAAGCATCAATTTCCTGAACATTCAAAGACCATCCCCGACCCCGTGGAGACCAGTCGGTCGGAAGGAGCTATCCGACCGGGTATACTAAGTGACCAGTTGATCTTAAATGAATTTCTGTGGAGACGATCTGCGAAGGCAGGAATCAACTGCTATCTACGTTGAGTGTCCGTCATTATGAGTAGTTAATGTCTTTTATGAGCCATTATTTATATCATTAATTAGGAGATTAAGTGCGTAACCGACCAGGTGCGTAAGATATATAGCTGCACGAACCCTTTGAACGGGGGGGGGGGGGGGGGTTAAGATGTATGAAAAAGAGATTAAGCAACTTGAGAGTTGACATCAAATATACTTATCATTCTTTTAATTTTCCGGTAGTGTTGGCCCGCCGGCCGATCGCCTGAAGATCGGGAAACCATCAGCAGATATCTCAATTTACCCTCTTTTTTTTTGACCCCATCGTTCACTTCCTTTATTTCTCAATTCCAAAGCCTTTTTCCACCACCCACTTTACTTTTTCTAATTCCAAAGCCCCTCAGTAACTCCACCTTTTCTCGTTCTTTTCACCCGCATGCAACCACCGCCCACATTTGTTTGTGGTTTACACAAACAAAAATGTACAAAGACACTTCGCCCACCAAAAAGCATAAAGATATTGAGGCTCAAACTTGTATCTACAACGCCATTGAAGCATTTGACACCAGCCATGACTTGTTCTCATCTTTACGGTAGCAACAATCACAGGTGAACCCGACGAGCTTCTGGCGACCTTCAGCGGCTACGAACAACAACAGCAGCAATAGATCGGCGGTGAAGCTTGACCGGAAGTGTGGTAGGGGGTGGACGGCAAAGAATGGACGAAGAAGTTGATGATGAAGATGATGATACTTGATAATGAGGATGTATCAGATCTTGACATGTACGAATTTGAAAGCCTCGTGCATCCACTGGTGAGACAAACTCTTCAACATGCAGCAACGACCACCAACAGGTCTTTGCTCTCTCTCGCTCCTCAACATGTAGTAGCGGCCATCAATAGGCAGATCCGACGACTGGATGGCGAGCGGTGGTGCATGCAGGCCACGACAGCAGCAACATCGTCTTGCAACTTCTTCATCCGATTTGCGCGTGTGATGGACTTAGAATCTGATATATGGGAGACCAGAAAGAAACCGAGATGATAGTAGGAACCCAGCTTTTTTGTAGGGTCTCCACAGACCGCGCCATTTGATAGTGTTTAATTCCCTTGGTGTATTTTGTATGTATATGAAGCGTATGAAAATCAAATGAACAAGGAAAAGTAGATAAAGGAAAGATGAGCCATCAAAACCCTTCTCATTCATTGCTATTATTGAATCTTTTAGAGAGAGGATAGAGCTTAAGTGTTTCTATAGAGAGAGCCCCGAGAGGGGGCCAAAATGTCCCATATTTTATAGACTAATGACCTTTATATAGGTCTAAAATATTGACTGATTATAGGACATTTGACTCGAACCGTTTGACTTCGACCCGACTAGAAAGCGAGGGAAATGATCCTAAAGGGAGGTCAAACTCGGGGAATATTCCCTATCACAAGTGACACTCATTATATGAGCAACATCAGATCATGTAACATCACATATATAAGATATGCACCCAATAGCAGAAGCCTATGGTACTTTTTTACTTATGTGATCCCTCTCGTTAGTTGTGTCAGGACACAAACTTTAAAAAGATAGATTTCATGCTTGAAATGTAATAAAACCTTTCTTAAAATCTAACATATTGAACAACTTCAATATTTTATATACATACTTTGAGATAAACCTATTAATCTTTTTGATCTATCTCTATAGACTCGAATTCCAAGAATATAGGTTGTTTCTCTCATATATATCATATAGAAAATTTTAGATAATCAAACTTTTACTGGAATCATCATGCTTACGTCATTTCTTATTATTAGTATGCCATCTACATATAATACAAGAAATGTGATAGCACTCCTATTGGCCATTTTATACACATGGATCATCAATGTTTTACAATATAGCCAAACAATTTGACTACCTTGTCAAAACAGATATTCCACATTCTAAAATTGATATCTAATATCTATCTTTGTAAATGATAGGATCGTCACTAGACATATCATCTCCAATTGCAAAGACACTCTCTGCGTCATAAAGATAACTATAATATGTCTAATGAACGAATATGTCTAACACTTCTCCAAAGAGGAGGCATAACTCTTGGTTCATATTGCACAGATTCCTAAATCTGAGTAGGTTAGGAAGATTTATTAACAAACTCTTCGTCAAGTTATATCTTTCTACTGAGGCTTTTGTTTACTGGGGCATTACAAATGGTATCAGATTCCTCATCCATGGAAGCCCAAAACCTACCACCATGGAAGCTCGAATGGACTAGCTGGAAGCCCAGATGGTGCAATTGAGCAGCGAAATTGATACATGATTTCAAGCTATTCAGGAGAAATTAAGAGTGGAGTTGTCCAGTTTCAGAGACGAGGTGATGGAGGCTCTTGATCTCCGCAGATCCGCTCCTATAGTGGTGGCTCAAACTCCAGGATTAGCTTCAATCCATGGGCAAGATCTTCAAATTCCAAGTGAAGAGCTAGTGAAGATCGAGAGAGATTCCGATGTAGTAAAGATGGACCCAAACGTTGAGGTAAGTGACTGGGCTGCTCCTTGCTTTGTTGCTAACGACATGCATAAGAATAGTGATAAATTGGAGGAACTTAGTGATATTAAAGGAAATATTGAAGTTCAAGTTACTGTTCAAATTGTAGAGTTACTCGCCCCTGTTCATTGTGTTGTAATGGATCATTTGGGTATGCATGAGGTGATGAACTCATGAACTGTGATGAAATTGTTGGTGTGGATTATGTGATTTTGGGTGGAAAAATTTCAGGAGTGAACATCGATTGTAGGAATAGTTTTAACTACTATGGAGTTGGTGGTGAGAGCTGAAGTGAAATAGTATGTCTTACATGATGATCTTAAAATGCCAATGTACAGAGAGACTACTTTTGATACGGAAGGAATGCTTAAAATTATAGTTCAGGAGTTATTAATCTTCTTAAATCCTAAAGATATTGGTAAAGTATTGCTTGAAAATGGGAATAGACTAGAGAAAGCTCATAATGACCTAGTGTGGTAGAGGGTGCATAATGATTTACGGGAAATAAATGAAGGGGTTGAGCTAGTGTCACTGTCTAATATATCAACCAGTGTCATGAATACGTATGTAAGGCTAATGTCTACTTTAAAGAAAGAAGCTATCAAGAGGAGAGAAATCTATGGTTAATGAATTTGAGAAGCATGAGGGACTGTCAATTTTTAGATTGATTCTAAATAAGTTTAATGATACACTAGTGAGGATTTTGCTTTTTGTTGTGATATCATTTGTTTTTGCTTGGTATGATAGAGACAAAGGTGGTGAGACACAAAGGTGGTGAGAGGGGGATCACTGCGTTTGTGGAGCCTCTGGTGACATTCTTGATTTTGATTATTAATTCCATAATAAGGGTTTGGCAAGAAAACCATGCAGGGAAAGCTTTGGAGGCTTTGAAAGAGATCCAATCTAACATGCAACTGTGATTCGCAAGGGGAATAAGCTTCCAGCTTACCTGCTAAGGATGTTGTTTTAGGGGACATTGTTGAGTTGAAAGTAAGGGATAAAGTGCTGGCTGACATGAGAGTATTTAGTTTAATTAGCTTAATCCTCTGGCTTGAGCAGGGGTCCTTGACTAGAGAGAGTTCTTTGAGTCATTTGCAGAATAGAGATGGTGAGGTTGTTACAGACTCAAATAATTAGGGGGACACAATTGAAGAAAACAAAGAGAGAAACATTTGAAATTGTTGCACTGTTGAAGGCCACAAAATGGAGTAACCTTGAGAAGATACTACAGGTGCACTTAAAGCTATAGGTAAGTTATTTGTTCAAGAATTCTATGTGAACTCTACTCAAATATAAGTAGTATAGTTTGAATCAGATGTGTTAAAGAAGTTTGCTGAGATTGAACCTATCATCATGTTACTAACCATTTTCCTTGATTGATCCTTGGGAACAAGGATCTAGTAAAGGGGAAGGTGTGTAACACCCTGAGGAAATGGATGTAAAAAACAAGAGGTCGAAGAAGAGTGGAACCGGTATAAGAAGTAATAATTAGAGTGGCGTCGTTTCACTCCCTGAACTGTTAAGTTTGTTGTTGAGTTGTTATTAGATATTTTCTTTTTCTTAGTATAAATATGAAATAGATATTGTAATGAGGATATGCTTGAAAATTAATCAAACTATTATCTTTCTTCTTCTCCCTCCTGCAAATTCTACTCTTCTCCGTCCTTCAACTCTCTTGGGGCATTACAGGACCACGGCAAGTTAAATTTCAAAAGTCCTAGGATCATTAATGGTCAATTTAAAATTTAGGACTAAGCATGGCGAAACCACATACTAGTCAAAAAATGAGAGATCAATAAAACTATTTTTTTTTTCTTAAACTCTTTTTGATTTTTCCCTTTTTTGTCGGTTTTTTCTTCTTTTTATCAATTTTTTTTTTAAATCCGTAACAACCGAACAGACTCTAGCTAACATGATGCTTTGACCGATGGATCAGGGCATCAGCCAATGGGTGTGCTGGTCGGACTTGGCAATGAATAACCTGGCAGATGATGGTGGCGATGTCGTCTTCATGCCCTTAGCAATGTAGCGATAGGGAATGGCATGTTGATGAATGGTTGATAGCTCCCTAATGGCGCTGCATAGAAATATTGATGCAGCGAACGGATGGCTATAGTGAAAGTAATACCAGACTTGCGTAATGGTTTTTTGTGTGTGTGTGTGTGTGTGGGGGGGGGGAGGGGGGGGGG
>NC_044927.1:11659910-11685170 GCF_003576645.1 Ipomoea triloba
GTGTGTGGGGGGGGGGAGGGGGGGAGGATTTTGTGTATATATAAAAATACTCCATAATAAAATAAAAAATAATGTGATGCAATAAAGTATCAGTTGTTACGACCCTAAATAGGACCTTAAATCCTTAATGGATAGAAAAGTCCGGGTAATATTTGGTGTTGGGAAAATCCTTAAATAGGATTTTTGGTTCGCGGAAAATATTTGAAGGGAATTAAAAGTGAAATTCCATAGAAAAGTAGTTACTAGGAAGATAAATTATGTTATTTGGTGCTAAAAACCTTGTGGTCTAGTGGTACCCGGTGTCCCGATTTACACTCCCA
The DNA here is from genome assembly GCF_003576645.1 of Ipomoea triloba. Taxonomy (NCBI): domain Eukaryota; kingdom Viridiplantae; phylum Streptophyta; class Magnoliopsida; order Solanales; family Convolvulaceae; genus Ipomoea; species Ipomoea triloba. Next base: position 11,660,231 of record NC_044927.1, read on the forward strand.
CATGGATGATGGGAGTGGGTTCGAGCCATGGTGTTTAGAGATGGTAATGGATGGTTCACTCGTTTCTTGACTCAGTTTTGAGGATGAAGATGAGTTCCTTGTTTGTTGATTTGGATTGATAGTATATTCATTGTTTTTTTTTTTTGTATTTTTTTTGTTAATAAAAATCTGTGGATTTTGGGGATGAAGATGAACTGGTTGTTGGGTAAAGTCTCAAATATGAAAAAAAAAAAAAAAAAAAAAATTGCAGAGGTAATCAGGAAGGAGGAAGCTAAAGGTAGAATAGTCCAACAAGCTCAATCTTTCTTCCCATCTGTAACGGAAAACAAAATACCAGGTGGAAGCTCAGATTTTGTTTTCCTCATATTTGAGGAATTAGTTTTCCAATGGAAAATAATTTCCATGAACCAAACACCAAAAAACATGTTTTTCCTCAAGTTTTAGGAAAATATTTTCCTTGAAAGTGCTTTTCCGGCGAACCAAACATGCCCTTAAAGAATGTAAGAGCTCCAAGAAGAATAATTAAAAGAGTATAATAACTATACATTTTTCTTTGGTTCTCTATTTTTACTAAATTACTAACCCTTATAATAATTACACTACTAAAATATACTAACTATATAATGATTTATTCTTTTTTTTGAATACTACTGACTCTATTACAATGCAGTACTTGTTCATAACTACTTTCTCAACCTATTGAAGACTGGACTGCAAGATCCTTGCCATGATTTATTCTAATATACATAATTTTCTTTTACTAAATTGTAATCAATTATTGCCTAATTGCTCACCCTAATTGATTATTTCCTTTCATATAGTACACTAATAACTAAGTATTTCTTTCAGCCAAGGATATTGTAGTCTAGTGGCACCCAGTTACACTCTCACATGGGAGGGGTGAGTTCGAACCTCAGTGGAGGTGATATTTGGCTCCTTGTGTTTCGTTTGATTGAGAAAGTAACTATGAACAAATACTACATTGTAAAAGAGTCAATAGTACTCAAAAAAAAAAAAAACAAGTATTTCTTTCATTTTATGTATATCACTAATTACTAGTATACTAAAAATGAAGCATTCAAATAAACAATCAGTATATTAAAAATAAACATAAATGTCTTGTAGACAGTATAATGATTGCACATAAATGTCTTGCAATATAGATAGTATAATGATTGCCCCTCTAATGCACGCTATTTGACTGGATTAAAAAATCCTTATAAGTGTTTGGTTGATCAACTTTTTATAACTCCAAAAATGCTAAAATTCAAAAAGTTGCTCAAAACAACTTTTTCAATTAGCTTTTTTATAAAAGAAATTATAAACAGCTATAAGCTAACAACTAATTTAACAAGTACTTTTCTACAATCAACTAATGTTATCAACTAATTATACCGTCTAGCCCAATGAGCTAACAGCTATTTACCAAACATGGCCATAAGGTGTGTATACTTATTTATACAATATAACGAAAGGTGAAATTAGCATTAATACTATGTTCCCACGGACTTAACGAAAAATAATCTTACATTCATGTTCCATTTTTATAAAGATAAACTTTTTGATTAATTGTTTGAGAGCACGGATTTACCTCATTGTTGGCTTAAAATGGTGTTATCTAAACTATTGGTAAAAATATAAATTTCAATCCTAGTCGAAATAGAAGAATCAAAAGAACAAGATAAAGTCATCATTTAAGTCTCAGTCAATGTAGGAAATCACATTCTCATACTGACTAAAGATAAATGATAGGCTATAAAAAGATCCTCAACCAACAAGGAAGGATATGTGTTCAATTCTCTATCTTCTATACTGAGTGTTGAGAAGTATTGAGAAGAGAATTTCACTACTAGAGTTAGGTTTCAATAAAGAGATACTGAGATCTAGATTCTGTTATGTAAAAATGTTTCAAATTCTATACTTTGAAATTGTGCTCAGTTCAAACTTTTTCTCAATATGAAAAGTACCTCATAGATTAAGAATTTTCCGAACTGCATTGAAAATCTTTGTCACAATTAGTGTCCTAAACCAATCCTCACAAATTCACTTCTTTAGTCCAACCCATTCTTCAATTCTCTCTTTACACGCATCTAAATAATCCAAAACTGGAAAGATACACAGAGAGGTTCGGGTGTTGTTATACCATGGACCTTAGTCCACTTTACAAGATAGACCCGGATTCATATTCACAATTTTAAAATTCTATATTCATAATTTTAGATCTCAATATACAAAATTACAGAACTCTATTCACAATTGCGTAACTCTATATTCACAATGTTTGAACTCTATATTCATAATTTTTTAATTCTATATTCACAATTACAGAACTATATAATTATATATTCACAATTACAGAACTCTATATTCAACAGTATAACACAATTTTTGAATCTATATTCACAGTTTTTGAAACAATTTCACAATTTTTTAACTCTATATTCACAAAATATTCCAGTGGACCTGGGTCCACCTTGCAAGGTGAACACGAGTCCATAGCATAATTTGCTGAGGTTCGGAGGGTCAGGCAATTGAGAAGCCTTTTTCCATGCTTTTTCCTTTTTTCATTTTTCTGCATACTCATACATTCATTTGCAAAATTTCTATTTTGAGATTTGTTCCACTTGGATTGATTTTGAAGGATGAAGATGGTGGATTTGGTGTTTGAGTTTGAAACGTGGCAATGATCAGAAAATGAAAAGCATTCAAGCAAGGATTTACATGTATTTTGAATTAGTAGAGCACATAGTAGGTGGACAAGAGTGTACAACTACAATCAATCAATCTCAAGGCTGTATACCATGCAATAATACCACCACCTGCAAAACTCTTAATCTTTAGCTAAGGGAGGAATTCTAATTCAGCAAGCACCTGTTGGACTCAACAAGAATCAGATCAAAACACCCTGTTAAGACTGATTGATTTCTTGAGCTTGTGGAAATTTTCTACCTATTGCTGTTAATAAGTTTTAATTCAGAATTACCCATTCATCAATTATTTGCGGGAATAAGGTGGCAGCAAAATGATTTCTAATCCAAATGTCTTGGTACATTTTCAAATCCAAATGTAACAGCGTGTACTATATCACTTATCATCCTTCAATCTCTTTTCCCCTTCTAATCCCGCTTTCCTTCCCTAGAAAACAAACTGGAAAAGATATGTCCATCACTTGTCATTGTTTTGTTCCTTTCTTTTATTTATAGCTTATGAATTCTTCCAGATTTAAATACTCCATACCAGTGTATACTACGAAAACACTATATGCAAAATTGAGTACTGGAACAGGTGTAATAAACTCACAGGTGGAGGAGGGAGATAAAGAATGAACGTAAGAAAATCCAAGTGCAGTAAGAGTGTACCTAAATCACTTTTCTGTCTCTCTTTTCAAGGGTCCAATAGGGATTACACAGCCTGGCTCGTGGTTGTTATCACTAAGCCCATCGATTCCTGGTTCCTGAGACGTAATTAACAATAGATCAATTGCCAAAGCTAACATTATTTCACAGTAAAGGTGAAACAACTTTTCATTTGATAAACTACCTGGTTAGCAGAAGCTTGACCTTGCATTCTATGAGGTCTAGTATTGAGATCAATCAGTTTATTCTCCATTTTACTACCAACATCAGCATTTTTGTCTAGCATAGTGACAGCACTGTCCCTGTTAGTTGGTTTGTTCTCTTTCATCATGAGCTTAAATGGGTGATTTGGCTCCCGCCTTGGTTCAGCTTTTTCTGTAGGTTGTAGTCCAGGCTCATCTAATGGGCCAGATTTATCCCCAGGAAACTACAGACAAAGAAAAAGGATGATTATATGGCATATGCAAGATTGGAGTGGGATTTATTTTAGAACCAAACCACAAACCTCAATTCTCTGCCTTATAAGGAGATATCTTCCATGTGTTCTTTTACCTCCAACATGAACCATCATATCACATTGCAAACATAGTGAACTTCCATCTATCTCACAGTAAAAGAAAGCTACACACAAAAGATCCAATAGTGAAATATATATTTTCCATTTTATGCTGCCAAAGAAGGATACAGAAAAATGAAGAGGGATAAACCTGCATACCGGGTGCATTTTCGCATATATCACAACGTTGGACTTTGCTGGGGTCAGCAAGCCCAACTCGTACGTGTCGACTGGCGAGCTTGTTACACATATGGACCTGCAAGACTCGGCTAATATAAGGCCAAGAGGTTTCAGTCAAAAAGACTTTGACTCAAGGATGAATTATGTGCATCTCAATGTCCATAATAAGCCATGGAACTGATGTAATAGGGTAACCAGACGCACCATATAAAGAATAGCAATTCAGTAAAAAAAAAAAACAAATAGGATGTATTAAAAAAAACTCATATTCATAGTAACCAGTGCAGCCGTCTAGGTTGGATACAAAGACAAATGGAATTCAATAAGAGTTAATTCCAGCAATGGTCCGCCAACGGAGATTATATTCATATATATATAGTGTATATGACAGGAGAAATACGAGTAATAATACACTTAACTGGTGAACGGACAATTTTACCCGACCTCAACATAACCAAAATTTGACGAAAGAACTAATATTAGAAAGAATTTGAAAGTCAATGGACCTAAATTGTCCAAATTAAAAGTCTAAGACTAATTTTGGAAAATCAAATCAATAATCCCAAAATGAATGTAGGAAGCCAAGTCAGGATCTTAAGTTTCAGATAATGGAGTGTGAGGCTGAGCCAAGTGACAACCACAAAAGCACTCAGTTCATCCCATCCCCAGACTAGTTGGAATATGTAATTGGAGTGAAATTGGATACAACAAGAGAAGAAAGAAGAGAGACAAGTTGAAAAAGCATTGTTTCTTCTTCTTTGGGTGTGGCTGGTGGGGTGGGGTTGGATTTGCTGAGGTATGACAGAGTAAAGCAAGCAGGCCGGCCCTCTTGTAGTTTCAAATTTCAATCACTAAATAATTCCTTTTTGTCAAAGCCGAATCGCAATCAGTTACCTTAACATACACAATAAAACAAACAAAGAAGAAAGCATACAAACAGATCCACTGAGTGCTACCTAATCAAAACCAAATTCAAATTCAATTTTTCTTCAACAACACAAGCATGAAAGAAAAACAAAAATTGTAGAAAAAAAAAAAAAAAAAAAGCACTAACTTTTTCATCGCAAGCACGGCAAAGAGCAGCCTCGTCGGCGGCGCAGAAGAGTATGGCGGCAGCGCTCTCACAAGCATCACACAACGTTCTCATTCTCTCTCGCTGTTTAATTTTGTTTATTTATTTAATCTCTCCCTCTCTCTCTCTCTCTCTCTCTGACTCTCAGCTCTCATCTTCTCCCACGATTCCACCCAGAGCGCGCCATCATTCGCCGTCGTCCGTCACAAAAAGAGCATCCGATTCAAAACCAAGACAACAGAAACAGGAAGTGGGTGAATCTGTATGTGATTGTGGGCTAAAGGTTGACAGGTCGAGCAGTGAGAAGAAAATTTTGTTGGATTGGCTGGTTGGTTGGTTGGTTGATTGGTTTAGTGTAGATGGAGGAGAGAAGGAAAAGTAAAAAAGAGTGAAAGAAGAGATGTTTGTTTACTCGCGGCGCGGATGTGTGTGCACCAGACGACCCTGACAAGTGTCTAAATTGGGTCAACCAACTCTATTCCAGATTTCCAGTCCACCCCCTCATTTTTACTCACATAATTCTTTCTTTTCTTTTCTTTTCTTTTCTTTTCTTTTCTTTTTTAAATCAAAATATACTTATGCATTCAATCACAGCCACATCATCTCTACACACTTACACACTATACTTGTTTTCTTATTTACGAATATAATTCTTTATTAACATTTAACTCTTCAGAAAGTTGCTCAATTCACTAATCAATAACAATTAAAAATAATAATCTTTCTTTTTTTTAAAAAAATCAAAATAATAATATTTCTAAAGATTAGGTGAACGTTATTATATACGGAGTAATTTAATTTTTAGTAGAGAATATAATATTTTTCTTCTCAAAACAAGAATGAAAATATACCTAAATAATCCAAGAGGTATCTGGCCATTCAAGAATGAGGTAGATGTGTCTGTAAGGACAGCCTAGGTGATAAGAGTGCTTTACCTACAGCCGAGAGGTTGGAGATTTGATCCTCAAACTCTTGGGTTTGAGCCGGTCAGTTATGGGTAACTTAGGCTGATTTACCTCCTTGTGGTTCTTTGCCGATTAGGGTCACGGGGCGAGGAAAAAATCTTCTTAAAAGAAGAAGAATGAGGTAGATGTACCAAGTAACACAAACCAATGCAAATTTTAGTGTGGATGATGGTCAATGTAACAATGTGGACCATGAAGTATGTATCACTTTAATTACACTTCAGTTTCATTTGACAATATTACTATATTTTTTAGTTTCATTTTCCTTTCACACTAGTTTCATTATAGCAATACTAAAGTATCATTTTAATTCTACTATAGTTAATTTGATAATATACATTATTGGTTGAGCTCTATTATTTTTGTTTCATATTCTATTTATACTAGTTTCATTATAGTAACACAAAAATGTCATTTTAATTTTACTACAATTTCATTCGACAATCATAGTCCACACAGCGATGTATAAACCATTTTCTACTGTATAACAACTGACAACCCACATATATTTTATGAGATGAGAATGAGATTATAAGGTTATTCTTAAATTTGCAAGATGAGATGGCATATTAAAGTAACTTTTTTTTAATACTTAAGTGTAGAGCAAACTTGCAAGATTTTCAAGCTTGCTAAGTACAAAATAGGATGTCGCATGGCAATTTTTTTGTACTTCATTTATTTTTAATTATTTTATTATTTTATTGTATGGTGATGTAATAGTGGGTCACTTTTGAAAGCGAAAAAATATTATAGAGATATAAATAAAATAGTGAATGAATTGTAAATTTAACGATATAGAAGTGAAACTCATTTTTGTAAATAAAAGTGCATTGCAGGGATCTGGGTTGATTTTTTTATTTGCGGGGCCCTGTGCTAGTAACTAAGTGAGGTCATATCAAAGTATAAATAAATTACGAATTGAAAAAAATTAAAAAGAGAAAAATGTAAAAATCCTAATTTTGGGCCAATATAATCACAAATACATATACCAACTATTAGGCTAAGGTTAAACTAGAAGCCCTCCAAATTTTGAGGTCGTGTGTAGTTGCACGTTTTGCATGTCCTAAAATCCAGCCAAGAGAGGGTAAGAATAGCATAACAATTGAATTGTTTTATGATTGATTGATGGAGTGTAGTGTAACAATCAATCAATGACACAGCCTACAGTACCTAAAACAAAATGTTTATCCAACGATGAGTTTAGATAATTGGAGTAAAATAATGAGAGAGGAAAATGGAAGAGAGACGACAGGTGTGAAAAGAGAAAAAAAGTGGAGTTGGATTTGGGGTATCAGGAATTTGTGGGTTCAATTCTCCGCCACAACCTTCTACCTTTCTGAAAGCTACCTCTCTTTCTTTCTCACCCACCAATTTCTATTTCTTCCACTCTCCTCTTTTTTCTTTTATCCTTTTTATTATTATTATTATTTTTATCACTAGGACTAGGACTACGACTAGGATTCCCAACACCAACACTTTGCAAATTTTCTTCAATTTCTGGGATCCACAATCCACAATCTCTCTCTACAGACTACAGTTGTAAAGATTTTATTTTTTTCACATCCTCCTGCTCTAAATCCAACCCTGGATTCATCCCTACTCTCATGACAATGATTTCTTGTCCTTTGTATGTACTAATGTACAGAACAAATTATTTTTTAAAAATATCATATTTTATAATTTTTTTAGGTATTTATATAATAATATATGTTGATATATCTTACAGAATTACGTATATCAAACGAATCATTCAATATTCACTTATTCAGTATAAAATCAATAACTTTAAATATAATAGATTTAATTTTGAATCTTAGTGTTACTACTAGTTTTATACGCGCATTGCGCGAATGAGTTAATGCCCAATGTTTATATTTAAATAAATATTTGAAAGTATATCAATGCAAGATTATATAGGAGAAGTTTATACATGGGTAATTGAATGTCGAATTTTTTTATTTAAATATCTAACTCAAAGTATATGAATCCAAGATAATATAGAAAATTCATTATAATTATTACTAAAATAAATGTTTGCTACCTTCTAAAATCGATAGTCTAAATATTTGGTCTAAAAATGATAGTCTAAATAAATACTACTTTTAATTTGAATTTTTCTAAGTGTTCTTAATTCTCTTTTGAGTAACATTGTCATTGTCTTCATCTTTACTATTTGTTCTCTTCCTTTTTGTTGGTAGTGTGTTGGTTGCAATTCGGTTATTGTTGGTAGCATAGATGACAACGTCATGCAATGAGATTATGATATAGGAGCTATGGACTTTCCTTTAGGTGTTCTGCTTGGGGTTCATTTGGTTCAACCATTATTGTTGAATGAGTTATTGTGGATAAAGAAATCTCTAGTTTAAGAAAAAAGATTAAATAAATTAATAAAAATTTGAAATTTTAAAATATTATGTATTCCAAAGATATTAAAAGGTAGTTTCTCGCTTCAATTTGCTGGGTAATGGGTTATTTGACAACTTTCATTGTCAACAAATCCCCCAAGTAGTTAATATGATTGGTTTCAAACTATTCTTTTTTATTTTTTTCATGGTATTAAAGAAATACATATGTATCATTTTTTGGTGGAATTACTAATTTATTTCATTCAATAAGAGTAAAATAGAGTGATTCCGCTTCAATTTGTTGGGTTATTATTTGAGTACTCTCTTTGTCAACCAATCTCCAAGTAGTTAATATAATTAGCTTCAAATTGTTTTAAATTTTTTTTCATAGTATTAATAAAATACTTGGTAACTAAATATATAACATTATTTTGTACTATAACTTTGATATTTAATTACAAGATATTGTAAAAATAAGATAATGGACAATGTAATGAATATCAATTGATAAATTTGAATGTAAAAAATCTTTGCATGAGAGAAAATAAAGATAATATAACTAATGAAATTATTTCTCTTATTTAATTTAATTTTTTGATAATGAATATTTTTTTCAAATAAAGGTATTGTAGACACATAATTCTAAATTAAAGAAATACATATGTATCATTTTTTGTTGTAGCTACTCATTTATTTAATTTAATAAGAGTAAAATATAATGAGAAACTTAATTATGTCAAATTTGATTGAAATGAGGTTCGAACCAAAGACCTTTCTTATAGAAATTAATGGGTAATTTAAAAGTTAACGGAATGTTAACGGAGAAGAGAATATTTAACAGAAAACTTAACAGATAATCATAAAAGTAAGGTTAAATTAGGTAATCTCTATTAATAATATTAATCTGAATTATCTGAACCAATTAAATAATTCATCTGAACCATCCATTTGATTAAATAATTTGACCGCCATTTTTTCTACCCATTTTAGGTCTAACTCTCTTTGGCTCTTATTAGTATAGTAGAAATTCCATTCCCAAAGACCTTGTGATAGTAGCATTCGGTTGCACTCCCACATGGGAGGGAGTGGGTTCGAACTTCAGTGGATGCGATATTAGCTCTTTGTGCTTCATTTGGTTGAGAAAGTAGCTATGAACAGATACTACATTGTAACAGAAGAGCCAATAGTACTCAAAAAAATAAAAAATTCCATCCCCACAATTATACAATGCATGGCAATTAGGTCAAAAGCATTTGGCTACTACATATTTCAGCTTTAAATTCATAGAATCTAGATTTATTTCCCAACCAAAGTACCCGTCAAGATCACATCTATTTAATCCAATTCAATGATAAAATGCCTAATATAAGTGAGTTAAATTTAAAGCATATGCAGCATGTTACACACACAATTGAATATTGTTGTTGATGGAAGCATGTTACACACAATTCAATATTGTTATTGATGGAATTGAAACAGTGTCATATAACACCGTATTGTACTTTTACAAGGCGTTTGGTTGGAAAGAAGGAATTACGAAAGAAAGGAATTATAATTCGGTGGAAAAAGAATAAGGTGGAAATAGTGGAAAAAGAATAAGGTGAAAATAAAGTATGAATTCAAATTACAATGTTTGATATGTATGAATAGGATTACAGAGGATTGAAAGTGAATAAGTGATATAATGACTTAAATACTCTTATGTAATAATAATAATAATAATAATAATAATAATAATAAATAATAATAATAATAAGACAAAGGCTATTATTGGATGGGCAAAATTGTATTTACACTAACAATTTTGCCCCTCTTTTACACCGAATTGTAATTCAACATTTAGAGGGAATTGCAATTCGGTATTGCAATTCCCTCCAACCAAACGGCGCAATTTTGACATCCACGGAATTGTAATTCAACTACACCCAAATTACATCTAACCAAACACCACCTTAATTGCAACTACTCCAAGTAACATATGCGCTCTCATCCCATTTCACCTATCATTGGTAAAATAAACTCTTTTTTTGTTGCATATTTTATTTACTATTCATTATTTTTAAATTTAGTTGTGATTACTAATATTTTCAATGTAGTTTTTAAGTGTACTAGATATTATCTCGTGCGATGCACGATCTACATTTATATAATTAAATATTAAATAGTGTTATAACATTAATTATAAAAGAAAGAGAATAAAATTTTATAGTTTATGAAGACATGTGCAATTACTAAGAAAAAAATGTTCGATTTGTATGTTATTACTAAAATGTAAATTACAAATTAAAAATTATTAAAACACTGCTGGAAATTAGTGATTTTCCAACCACTTTTTCGACCACCTAAAAATTTGGTCGAAGAAATTGATTTTTTCCCTTTTTTCGTCAAGCAGCAAAATCATCGAAAAAGTGGTCAGAAATTTCCGGCCACGGCAAATATGTGGTCGGAAATATCCGTCCACGATGATAAAAGTGGTCGGAAATCCTTAGTGATTTTTTTGAGTTCCTTGGAGTGGTTTAGCGACCATTTTGGTGGTCGGAAATATACGCGTATTTTATTTTTTAAAGTTGACTTATTTTCCGATCATTTTCCGACCATGTTGTCGGTGGTCGGAAATTCCTTCATTATATAAACCCACCCAGCAGCCTCCCAACCAGTTTCATCTCCTTCTTATTTTTTTTTCTCCCATTGCTACGGATTTCTTCATTTCTTCAACAAATGTTTTACTAAACTACTCACAATAGTGTAGAAATCAAGTTAAGATATGTGTATATATTCTTAGAATTTTCATTTTTGTCATTTTTTTAGATCTAGCTAGTTTGAATATTTACAACACCTTTGTACTAATTTTTTTAGAGATATTTTTAACTATAGTGTTGAAATCAAGCTAAGGTATGTGTATATATTTTTAGAATTTTGTATCTATGTCATCTTATGTTTAGATCTAGCTTTAATTATTTGTATATATTTTTGTGAATATATTTTTAAATTATTTATTGAATGATTAAACACTATGTAGTGTGTATATATGTGTGTGTGTGTGTTTAGATTTATTTGTATATTTATGAGTTTTTAACCTTAGTTTACATTTTATATGTTTTCTATTATTTTATTAGTATGTTGATATATAATTATTTAAAGTATTTATATTACTTGCAATCTCGTGCGAACTATTGCTCAAGTAGGAAATGAGAACAAATTACTTTTAAAAAATATCATATTTTATAATATTTTTAAGTATTTATATAATAATATATGTTGATATATCTTATAGAATTACACATATCAAACGAATCATTCAAAATTCACTTATTCAGTATAAAATCAATGAATAACTTTAAATATACTAGGTTTAAATTTAAATCTTATTGTTACTAAATTTCATCCCCAAACACCTTGTGGTCTAGTGGCACCCAGCCTCAGTGGAGAAGATATTGGCTCTTCGTGCTTCATTTTGTTGAGAAAGTAGCTATGAACAGATATTACATTGTAGTAGAATGAATAGTACTAAAAAAAATTCCATCCCCACAATTATACAATGCATGGCAATTAGGTCAAAAGCATTTGGCTACTACATATTTCAGCTTTAAATTCATAGAATCTAGATTTATTTCCCAACCAAAGTGCCCGTCAAGATCACATCTATTTAATCCAATTCAATGATAAAATGCCTAATATAAGTGAGTTAAATTTAAAGCTTATGCAGCATGTTACACACACAATTGAATACTGTTATTGATGGAAGCATGTTACACACAATTCAATATTGTTATTGATGGAATTGAAACAGTGTCATATAACCGTATTATACTTTTACAAGGCGTTTGGTTGGAAGGAAGGAATTACGGAAGAAAAGAATTATAATTCGGTGGAAAAAGAATAAGGTGGAAATAAAGTATGAATTCAAATTACAGTGTTCGGTATGCATGAATAGGATTACAGAGGATTGAAAGTGAATAAGTGATAAAATGACTGAAATGCCCTTATGTAATAATAATAATAATAATAATAATAATAATAATAAAAGACAAAGGGTATTATTGGATGGACAAAATTGTCTTTACACTGACAATTTTGTCCCTCTTTTACACCGAATTGCAGTTCAACATTTGGAGGAAATTGCAATTCGGTATTGCAATTCCCTCCAACCAAACGGCGCAATTTTAGCATCCACGGAATTGCAATTCAACTACACCCAAATTACATCCAACCAAACACCCCCTTAATTGCAACTACTCCAAGAAACATATGCGCTCTCATCCCATTTCACCTATCATTCGTAAAATAAACTCTTTTTTCGTTGCATATTTTATTTACTATTCATTATTTTTAAATTTAATTGTGATTAATAATATTTTCAATGTAGTTTTTAAGTATACTAGATTTTTTCTCGTGCGATGCACGATCTACATTTATATAATTAAATATTAAATAGTGTTATAATATTAATAATAAAAGAAGGAGAATAAAATTTTATAGTTTATGAAGACATGTGCAATTACTAAGAAAAAAATATTCGATTTGTATGTTATTACTAAAATGTAAATTACAAATTAAAAATTATTAAAAAGCTCTTTGTAAACTATATTAGTAGTAGAAGTACATTTTTCTCCAAATTCACCACAAATTATTGAAAGTAAATTTCTTAATGGTGGCTATCGAGTCACCTTTTGATGTCAATAACAAATCTGGGGCATATAAACATTAGCGTACCCATCATTATCACAGCCAAGAGTACCATCCCCTATCGAAGCAAGCCATCCAGTAAAGTGTTGATGCACACTAGGTTCCATATTGTTTAGGCGTAGATTCTTAGTTAGCCACATCACTCTGCAACTATCCCAAAGGTATGATGAATTTATAGTTGCAGAGACAATGTCATGTCTTGATCACTTTGACACCACTAGTAATATCTGTCTAAAGTCACCCTCAAACATCAAAGTCTTACCTCCAAACGTCATATGAGCACTATCTTCGTTCACAAAGCATAATAAGTCTCTCATTGTTCGATCCAAAGTATCAAAACAATGTTTGTGCATCATTGGTGCTTAGTCCCAAATTATCAACTTAGCGTTAATAACTAGTTCCGCTAGTTGGCTTTCTTGAAAAATGTTACATGTGGAGTCTTTGTTTAGAGAGATAGGTATTGCAAATTTGGAATGCGCAGTCCTACCACCGGGTAGTAGTAAAGATGATATCCCACTTGAAGTCACGTTTACAACAATATCACCTTTGGATCTTATGGATATATTAGAAATGGAGCAAACCGACCCGAGAAAACGGAGCAAGGAGGACTCAAGCGAACCCGGGGCCCTGAGGTTGAGCCACGTGCTTGACCCGGGGCCCATGTTTGGGTCTTAGCCCAAAGGCCCCAACTTTAGGCCAAAACCAAGCCCAGGGGGGACTCGACTAAGGCCCAAGGAGCTCGACCAAGGCCTAGGAGGCTCGACCGAGGCCTAAGAGGGCTCGGTCAAGGCCCAAGGGGCTCGGCTAAGGCCCCAAGGAGCTCGACCGAGTCCCAATGAGCTTGATCGAGTCCTAAGGGGCTCGGTCGAGGCCTCAAGGGCTCGAGTAGGGGTGCTCCGCCGAGGGGGGTTTGGCTAGGCACGGTCTAAGTTGTTATAACTACCCTCCCTTTTCGCGAGGGGCAGTTAAGGAGTTCCTAGTATAAAAGAACGGTTGGACATCCTGAAACACTTGTAATAGCTTGACAGACTCTTTGTAATCTTCTTACAGCCTATTAATACGAATTTATCTCCGCGATATACACATTCCTTGTCTTTCCTTTATTTATTGGGGCTAATTGATTCGGACCCCCGAGTTAATTTTCTCCATCATTGGTGATCTCGTTGAGAGCTTGACGTCAGCTCGAGCCTGCTATTTTTCCACTAGCTATGACAATAACGAGATCCAACTCTCGTGACATGAATGGTTTTCGTGACACCCAGGTCACCCTGAGCGGGAACGACCTCAATGGGACCGCTAGCCATCAACAAACCGTCTCCATGAGGTCGTCAGGGGACCTAAGGGATCGTCTCACAAATTATCGCAGCGGAGGGCGGGTCCGACACCACCACCCTCCAAACCAAGCCTTCCCGGAGGGGCTGGCCGCCATTCAGCATGTCGCTGTGACACTAGGTCGCCTCGTAGAGGGGCTCTGAGGAGAAATTCAAGCCCCACCAGCTCGACCCCATGGCCTAATTGGGAACGTTGACCCCACCTCCACCCTTTGGGGGAGCATGGTGAGTTGAGCACCCAATCACCACGAGTACCCGAAACTCAAGCCGAGGGAGAGGTTAACTCGCCCCGACCATTAGATAGGCGAGGAAGGGGTGGCACCAACCGAGATCGACATAGAGACGCTAGTAGAGGGGGGCCAACCCAAGCCAAGTCCTCCATGGAGTGGTTGGGCACCCGCATGATGACCCCAGACAGACTAGGGCAAAAGGCCAACCGCGAAAGAAACCCCGGTGGAGGAGTTATACTCACGAAGATCGCCGAGCCATGGGCCCCAAGCCCAGTCACGATGAGAGTAGACCTCCCAGGTCGAGCGATCAGGAGAGACTAGTGATCGAGCCCCAAGCTCTCACCTTGATGAGGACAAACAGCTCTGTAAGAGAGTGGATGAGCTCTAGGAGGGGGTGGTCACGCTCAAGCAAACTACCACCTTGTTAACCCACCTTCTGGAGGGGCTCCAAGGAGGTGTTCGAGCCCTCTCAGCTCGACCTAAAGGCCTCTCGAGGGGCGCCTACACTTTCTCCACCCCTCTCAAGGGGGCGTGATAAGTCGGGCAACCCCATAAGCGAATAAACAAGCTCTAGGAGGGGGTGGTCGTGCTCCAACAAGCTACCACCTTGGCAAGGGGGTGTGATAAGGTGACCCGCCCCGCGGAGGGGCTCGAAGGAGTAGTGCAGCCCCCTCAACTTGGCACTAGGGCGCTACAGGGGGTCGTGCAAGGGTGGTGGTCAATAGTCGAACCTCCCCCCGACCCCTCTGAGACCAAGGGAGATGCTGGAGACTCGGTTTTCACGGGTGCAAGGAGCCCAAGCTCAGCAACCATGGACCCCCTGAGGAGCCAAGGCCATGACTACCAAATTATTGCTCTAAATGCGTGAGAAACCGAGCCCCATCATGAGACATGGGACCCTTCAAGAATCATTGGAAAGAGTATGATAGATTTGGAGAACCAAGAAGCGAGTCGGAACCCTAGGGAATCTCAAGCCGATATTTTGGTTCCAAAGAAGGTGCACCTAGCGACCCCACCCTGTAAGCCCGAAGCTATTTTATACATCGACATATGTTCTCCCTAGTCGAATTTGCAAAGTCTAACCTCGCCTAGCAAGGCAAAGTAATCAATCCTATGGTCACAACCGTGCGCGCTAGCCCCGACCTTGGTATTCTCTAGCGGTCGTGGTCTACCCGTGCAACAACAAGCTCAAGACCCCCAAAGGAAAGATGGTAGCTAGAGTATGGAATGCCGAGCACTTATTGAAGTATTATCAATAATTCGTTTGTTAGAAGGTGGTCCGTCCCCTTCATTACAATAAAATTAGTAAAATTTTCGCAATGGATGGCTCAGTTTCACTTATTTTAGGGGGAGGAGGGGGTACTTACCCGACCCCTCCAATCGTACCCTAAGGGGGCACAATGTTCGACCTCGCGTACCAACCCCGACGGAAGAGCCTAACGACCCGGTTTCTAAGGTCTAGGGTCGAAGGGCTAGTACCCTAAGGGGGCACGAGGTCCAACCTCGCGTACCAACCCCTACGGTAAGGGGGCACGAGGTCCAACCTCGCGTACCAACCCCTACGGAAGAGCCTAACGAGGTCCAACCTCGCGTACCAACCCCTACGGAAGAGCCTAACGACCCGGTTTCTAAGGTCTAGGGTCGAAGGGCTAGTACCCTAAGGGGGCACGAGGTCCAACCTCGCGTACCAACCCCTACGGTAAGGGGGCACGAGGTCCAACCTCGCGTACCAACCCCTACGGAAGAGCCTAACGAGGTCCAACCTCGCGTACCAACCCCTACGGAAGAGCCTAACGGCATGGTGTCTAAGGACTAGGGTAGAAGGGCTAGTACCATAAGGGGGCACGAGGTCAAACTTCGCGTACCAACCCCTACAGAAAAGCCTAATAGCCCGGTGTCTAAGGACTCGGGTCGAAGGGCTAGTACCCTAAGGGGGCACGAGGCCCAACCTCGCGTACCAATCCCAACGGAAGACCCTAACAGCCCGATATCTAAGGACTAGGGTCGAAAGGCTAGTACTCTAAGGGGGCACGAGGTCCGACCTTACGTACCAACCTCGACGGAAGAGCCTAACAACCTGATGTCTAAGGACTAGGGTCGAAGGGCTAGTACCCTAAGGGGGCACAAGGTCCGACCTCGCGTACCAACCCCGACGGAAGAACCTAACAGCCCAGTGTCTAAGGACTAGGTTCGAAGGGCTAATACCCTAAGGGGAGCAAGAGGTCCGACCTCATTCGCCACCCAACGGAAGAGTTTTTTGTCCGAAAGTACCCTTGGCCAAATAACTACATACTACGTAAAAAAAAAAAAGGCAGGAGGTCCGACCTCCAAATCAAGCCCAAGCCCCGGGTTTGGGACCAAGCAGCGGAGTTACCAACATAACCGAGCAGGGGCTCGACTAAGGCCTTGGGCCTAACAATCTAACCTTGACCGAGCATGGTCTTGGCCGAGGCCTCGGCCGACCCCCACCGGGCCAAGTCAGTTCATAGCCATGACAAGTCGAACAAATGGCTCGGCCATGGCCGACTAAGGGCGGAAGGCAATCTCGCAGATCGTACCATCCCAACTCACGAAGTAAGGACTCAAGTGAAGAGGCAAGAATTACGTTAATTAACAAAGTAGGACCATGGAGCTGCAACATGCAAATTACGACTAAGGAAAGTAAAGTCTCTTCATTCAAATACCGAGATAACAAGTTCAAATAAATCCGGATGCACAGTAAGTTTCTCTGGAGGACGGCTCCAGATATGGTTGATGTCTACTCTCATTCACTAACGACTTCTCGCAACTTAGAGAATGGGGGACTAATGATGGCTATATTAGAAATGAAGCAAACTGACCCGAGAAAACGGAGCAATGAGGACTCAACTGGACCCGGGGCCCTGAGGTTGAGCCCTATGCTTAACCCAGGGGCCCATGTTTTGGCCGTAGCCCACAGGCCCCGACTTTAGGCCAAGACTAAGCCTAGGGGGGCTCGGCTAAGGCCCATGGAGCTCAACCAAGGCCTAGGGGAGCTCGATCGAGGCCCAGGGGGGCTCGATCAAGGCCCAAGGGGCTCAGCTCAGGCCGAGGCCTCAAGGGCTCGGGTAGGGGTGCTTGAGGGGTGCTCGCCGAGGGGGTGTTCGGTTGGGCGCGGTCCAAGTTGTTATAACTACCCTCCCTTTTCGTGAGGTGAGGTTAAGGAGCTCCTAGTATAAAAGAACGATCATTTGTCTTATTT
The DNA here is from genome assembly GCF_003576645.1 of Ipomoea triloba. NCBI lineage: Eukaryota > Viridiplantae > Streptophyta > Magnoliopsida > Solanales > Convolvulaceae > Ipomoea > Ipomoea triloba. The sequence goes on from NC_044927.1 coordinate 11,678,172, forward strand.
GGACATCGTGAAACACTTGTAATAGCTTGACACAATCTTTGTAATCTTCTTACAACCTATTAATACGTATTTATCTCCGTGATATACACATTATCTTTCCTTTATTTATTGGGGCTAATTGATTCGAACCCCCGGGTTAATTTTCTCCATCAAGATCGTATACATGTTGACAATGCCTTCCATAGGAAAGCCTTTCTCGTTCCACCATATCCGTAAACAAAAAACAAACCACCATTGTTGGGATAGACATCTGAAATCACCGCATCATAGACAACTATCTGCTTGTCAATGAGTTTTGCATTTAGAACTTCACTCTCTACAGATAGAGTAGTACGATCTTGATAACTCCTATAACAATAGTGTATTTTCAGTCATAGTAGAATTTCCTTAACTCTGCAGTGCCATGTCAGGAAAATCTTTCAAGCTCTTGTTGCACACTAATAAAAGCTTTTCCAACTCTAAAAGTACAAAATTATTCTTTTCCACATTATGTAAGAACAAATATGAAATAATAATATATTTGTTTTTATTGAAGAAAAATTTAAGGATACTTAACAAAATGAAGGCATAGTATTTAGGTGGGTATGTAAACGGTCGTAAACACAAACCTGGTTGATTCATAATTTTCCGTTGATTAGGTATGTTCCCACACTCCATCATTCCATATACTTTTTGGTCTTGCAATTGAATATTTGAGTTGGATATCAAAAATTCAAAAGTGTTACGAACAACTTTCGCATTGAGTGGGCAGTTGACCAGTGGCTAGCTTCAACAATAGCATCAACTTATTCATGATCCTCATCTAATAACCCGAGGAAATAACATGCATCCTTAAATTACTCTACTCCATTGAATGCTCTTTTGTCATTAAAACTTGTAGGGCATAAGACTATATTCAACAGACATCTTAGGTAATATATCTCACCACTGCACGGTGGTACATAAAACATGCGGCCAATTGAAAAAACCCTCCTCCTCGTTTCCCACTTAACGAATTATTTTTTTTTGTTTCTTTAGAAAAATCAACTTCATCGATCTTCTCAACTTTAACAGTGACTTGTTTGGTCTTCTTTGAGCTCTATGTTGAGGAGAACTCATTCAGTAAACATCTCTTTACTACATTAATGCCAACTTTGCTATCATTCTTGGTAGCATTAACATTCACAACAGGACTTTCCACTTCATCACCTAATAAAAAACCCTACAAAATGATTGAATATAAGCTAGAAAAACAAAGAATTCAATTAGACATGTCATTAGATTTAAAGAATTAAATCCTTATCTTTATTATCGAGAAGTTTGGGACAATAAGTAATTAACAATGATCTGTCATTCTTAATTTACAGGAAAAGCATTGTGGGGTTTCTCAAATTGTTCCTTCCTAACACCAATCTTAAATAATAATCATATGCCTACCAAACTCCCAATTCCCTTAGGTATTTTTTTAATTACCTAAAACATGAAAATGATGTTAGTATTTGTTAATGATAGGAAAAAAAATTAAATAAATCCTCATTATGAGCGTACTAACCTTTGGTTGGATTTCCTTAAGCTCAGAAGCTGTTATTCTCACTAATTCAACACATTCCTGATCCCACAGTAAAAAGGGTACATTCCCTTTGGCATCAACCGCATGAACTTTCACCCTGTATCTTAGATTGCCTTAAGTTCAACTCCTACTACATTTATTGCAGTAATTTAAACCATTGTTTGGCATCAATTTTTGTTACATCCATGGGACTTGCAAAAGTCATAATACCAGTCAGAGATGTCAGATTCTATACCAACAATCTTAGAGGGAACCCAGTAGTCACCATACTGCCAATAAAAGTTAAAAACCTAAGATATGCTAGAAAATTATTATATAATTAAAAAAAACTAACTCTAAGAGCTTTAATATGTTGTAAATGTAGAAATAATATTAGGATTTAGTGTTTAGCTTAGACTGATATACATGGTAAATGTCTTTAAAAAGTGGGGCATACTATAAAAGTGGTACAACAAGAAAACTTTACTTCTCTCTTTACATATACATCAGTAATTGTACTGATAATCATTTCCCCACTGGATAAGTCCCCTAGTGTGTTACCATAACTAAAGCTTGACATTAATGTAATGCTCCACATCGGGGTTTGTTGACCATATAGGTTGAAATTAAAAGACTAAAACAATTAGTGATTAAAAATTAAATTAAAGTCAGTGTATTAAGATAAAAAATTTAGCATACCTTTTACGAAATTGAACAAACTCTATAGAATCTTGATTGAAAAGTAGTTGTGTAGCATCATATAAGCTGGAAACTTTGACTTCACCATCTAGAGAGAAAAAATCTCATTCCAATCAATCATTATTATAGTCTTGACAGATAGAGATCGATGACTATTATATTACAATTGAGTTGAACTTAGGCTACAACTGTAACGATTTCCTAATTGAAATATTCCCATTGCAGGATTCTATTGGTAAAATAATAGTATATTGAGTTTGCCAATGACAGTTGGAATCTGTTATCCCTAGCATATGTGAAGTATGTATTACATACTCTAACTCTCTACTGCATTTTAATTTCTGTGTGTGAAGAAATTGTTTTATTCTACTCAACGATGGTTTAAACTGACTATAACAAAGAAATATAAATTAAGAATCTTAACACTTACTGTTTGCCTCAATCTTGACCCTATACAGTTGTATAAGAACATAACAGGATCAATTAGGTCAATTTTGAAGAAAGGCAAAATTTTGTCCACATGATGATCCCAAGCTGTACATTTGAGTTGATTGCCCCTATAAAAAAAAACCATGTAGAGAGTTAAAAACTAAACATTTAATTTGTGTCAGTATGAAACAATCAAAATAAATTTAAAATGTTACTTTAAGTCCTCAATGAGGAAGTAATTTGGCGCGAAAGCCTCCCTGCAATGTTTTTATCCAACGGTGAGTAGATTTCAACGACCCTACCAATCACATCTATAAAAAAATAAAAGTAAATTAATCAAACTAAACAAACTAAATATAAAATGTTAAGTAGCAATGGTGAATAGAACCTACCCACCAACTCCTTTTCATCAAAACCTTGGACTCTAAAGAGGGAAAAGATTTTAACCGATACATGCATGTGTCTAGGGAAGTTTTTACCTTTGTAGTCTTTTACTAGAGTCACATATGAAATTTGACTAATCCTACTATTCTATAAAGTCTGATACGGTTTCTGCCTTATCTATACAAAGATGATCTTTTACGATCCTTAATTGTTTTATTGCTCATATCATGCAATAGAAGTATAGATATTAATGCGGAATAAAAATGCAGAAACAAAACTGTCACACGATATTGTTTACCCAGTTCTACATCTGGGGGACGGCCATCAGTGTGTCCAATCCACTATATTCAACACCTAAAGTACAAAAGGTAAGAGAAACATTCTCACCCAAGTGATCCCTCACAAGGTATCTACCCAACTAACTTATGGCTATAGTATATTGCCGAGACTAGAGATCCGTGCGTCAGAAGCCCAATGAAGTCCCCTTCTTAGAGAGCCACTCTGTTGCTGTCTGTCCTGCTGACTCACTCTACGTTGCACCACAGTTGCATGGCCTTTCTGTCCACAAATTAAGCATCAATGATTTGCCTTCTCAAGTTCATCAACTTAAATCTCCAGAACTTGTTTTCTTGAGAAGACGAAGTAGTCAGAGTTGATCCTTTTTGAGCTGTAGGGGAAATGGTTATCTTTTTGAAAACAGAACTCAGATAATCTCTTTTGTGTTCTTCTTGAACCATCTACCACCTTTTAAATAATATTCTGACCTAGGTAACACGGTAATCGTTAATATTTAAATCCATATAGATAATTACTATGATACCATTTGAGGTTTCTAGATGATAGGGACTTTGTTGTAATCACACCTCTTTGCCGGTAACTGTTCTACTTAGCTCAGCAAGGATAAGTCAGTGTGTTAGGAACCCTTCGTGTTGAGATTTTGATGATACAGATAATAGGAGTGTAGACCCCTCATTTCGTCTTGGATATTGCCTCTAGTATAGAACGAATAAATGGACGAGTCATTATATTATTGAAGAACTCGTGCCACTTAGTTTCACTTAATCAAGAGCTCTAAATGTCCAAAAGACTAAGGACGAGAAGAGGAAACCGAAATAGAGGACTTAAAGAAGACCTAAAGGCTGAAGAAATGAAGTTGTTCCGAAGTAAGACCAAGAGGTATGAAGAGGTCGAATCATGGAATGGTCCAACTCTTGATGTTTATCAAGGCCGAATGATAAAGAAAGATCATTCGAGGAATTGTTAAGCGAATGATAAAGTCAATCGTTCGTCATTGAGCATTAAGGTATGAGTTATTCATGACTCGAGTGGATAAGCCATAAAATATTCTCTGTGCAATAGACAGTCCTAAACCTTAAAATTGTGGGTGATCAACCTTGGACAAATAAGTCCTAGAAACAGATCCCAAGGTCAAACATTCATTAAAAGCCATGTCCTTTTGTGTAAGACCAAAAGACAAAGTCTCTACACAACTTTAAGTACCAAACGGCTATAAAGTACTGACACCTACATGGGCTCAATACCCAACGAATATTACACACTAGACAAAAGATGTTTTAAATTTTTGTCTTCCCTCGAACGAGACAAACTTTCACACCTATAAATACCCTCATCTTTCTGGTCTTTGCGAAAACTCATACAATTCATCAAGCTAAAATTTCAAGCGATCTAGTGTGAAAAAGGAGAGAAAAAGAGTTAAAGCCTTATCTAGCATTAATCAGAAATCTTGTGCTTCTTCACTGCTTATTCAAGCTCATTCAAGCCAAGGTTTCAAGTTGAAGAAAGAAGAAACAAATCTTTACCAACCAACTCTACTTGGAGAAAAGTAGAAAGGGACAGAGTAGACTTGCAAAGTTAAAAAACCTGAAGAAGTGTGATGTCCGGCTTTGTGATCAAGGAGTCATACTGGGTGGATTATTGTACTTCAAGAGGATATTAGTGCAATCCTTCACAAGTTGTGAAGAAGAGTGGAGTAGGCTTTGTTAATAGCCGAACCACTATAAAAATCTCTCTCTCTCTATCCTTTTACTCACGCACTTCAACTATTTCGCTACATATCTTGACCAAGCCTAAGCGTTTCTAAATTACTCTCAAATCGTGTAAAGTGAACACAAAATTGTGAAACATATTTTCATATGCAAACTTACTCTGACCAAGTTTTATCTTCAAGATAATAACTTGAGTTGAAATTTTCAAAAACCCAAGTGAGTCTATTCACCCCCCCCCCCCCCCCCCCCCCCCCCCCCCCCCCCCCCCCCCCCCCCCCCCCCCCCCCCCCCCCCCCCCCCCCCCCCCCCCCCCCCCCCCCCCCCCCCCCCCCCCCCCCCCCCCCCCCCCCCCCCCCCCCCCCCNCCAAGAGGTATGAAGAGGTCGAATCATGGAATGGTCCAACTCTTGATGTTTATCAAGGCCGAATGATAAAGAAAGATCATTCGAGGAATTGTTAAGCGAATGATAAAGTCAATCGTTCGTCATTGAGCATTAAGGTATGAGTTATTCATGACTCGAGTGGATAAGCCATAAAATATTCTCTGTGCAATAGACAGTCCTAAACCTTAAAATTGTGGGTGATCAACCTTGGACAAATAAGTCCTAGAAACAGATCCCAAGGTCAAACATTCATTAAAAGCCATGTCCTTTTGTGTAAGACCAAAAGACAAAGTCTCTACACAACTTTAAGTACCAAACGGCTATAAAGTACTGACACCTACATGGGCTCAATACCCAACGAATATTACACACTAGACAAAAGATGTTTTAAATTTTTGTCTTCCCTCGAACGAGACAAACTTTCACACCTATAAATACCCTCATCTTTCTGGTCTTTGCGAAAACTCATACAATTCATCAAGCTAAAATTTCAAGCGATCTAGTGTGAAAAAGGAGAGAAAAAGAGTTAAAGCCTTATCTAGCATTAATCAGAAATCTTGTGCTTCTTCACTGCTTATTCAAGCTCATTCAAGCCAAGGTTTCAAGTTGAAGAAAGAAGAAACAAATCTTTTACCAACCAACTCTACTTGGAGAAAAGTAGAAAGGGACAGAGTAGACTTGCAAAGTTAAAAAACCTGAAGAAGTGTGATGTCCGGCTTTGTGATCAAGGAGTCATACTGGGTGGATTATTGTACTTCAAGAGGATATTAGTGCAATCCTTCACAAGTTGTGAAGAAGAGTGGAGTAGGCTTTGTTAATAGCCGAACCACTATAAAAATCTTCTCTCTCTATCCTTTTACTCACGCACTTCAACTATTTCGCTACATATCTTGACCAAGCCTAGCGTTTCTAAATTACTCTCAAATCGTGTAAAGTGAACACAAAATTGTGAAACATATTTCATATGCAAACTTACTCTGACCAAAGTTTTATCTTCAAGATAATAACTTGAGTTGAAATTTTCAAAACCCAAGTGAGTCTATTCACCCCCCCCCCCTTCAACCCCCCCCCCCCCCTCCCTCCTCCCTCTCTAGACTCACTTAGCTACCTATCGGGACCAATACGGTGAAGTCCAACGAATAGATCCCGAACACTTTAGTGTAGAGTCTGACCAATCAGGTCTTCACTCTTAACACTGACAGACTCTAGACTTAAACCTAACTAATTTTTCATAATAATTAGCCAATTACATTAGTAGGGTTTAGACGTAAAACACTAACAAACTTCCTCTTTGGATTTTATTTGGCAAAACAACTTAATAAGGACGAATACAACAAAGATTTTAATGCAAAGAGTTGAATACCATAAGCAAAACATAGAAAGTCCATATCAAGGACCAATTGTCTTAATTCAAATATTGCAGACCGTAAAATGACCATAATAAACTAAGTGCACACACTGCGCTCGGTCTGTAAACTAAAACTTAGTAACCAAAAAAGATATAAACTAACTTCTTCTTCTTCAATCTTCAAACAACAATGTTTGCACACCTCCCCTCCCCCCCCCCCCCC
>NC_044927.1:11685409-11756764 GCF_003576645.1 Ipomoea triloba
CCCCCCCCCCCCCCCCCCCCCCCTTGAGTCCGATTACTCCCCCTAGATTGCTAAATAATAGCCAAAGTAATATTCAAGACGCAAGAGTCATTCCTCCACTCTCGATAAGGGTCTCAAACTCGCCTTCTGACAAACTCAGTCGTAGCAATACCGTTGCAAGTTCTGTATGAGCAATCTCCAGTTGATTATTGACCAATCGATTGATAGTCTCCAACTCTATGACCCTAACTTTCAGCACATTTGACTGTCTCAGATCTCTAACATATGGGGTGAGCCTTGTTTCATCTTGGTTTAGCATCAGATTCTCTTCTAGTTGAGTCACTGTGTTGGTCCCGATAGGGTGGGAAAATCTAGAGGGGGGGGGTGAATAGACTTTTCAAACTTTCAAAAAATATTATAACACTTTAACAGAGAAAATCCAAGTGAATAAATTCAACTTGAATTGCACAACGGAAATAGTATTACGGTAAAGTGCTATAAACAAAGTTATGTAAAAATGAAGAGCTTCACGACATGCAACACGTTAGAAACGTCAGGAACATCTCAAATAACAAGTATATAAAGTTTGGCTCGCATGCGGACGTGGGAACTATCAAACCCAGATCAGATAGTATAAGTAGTGAATAGTTGGGTTCGTAGCATAACAACAAATAACATTGGCATGCAGGATGAGGTTGAGCTTGAAAATAAATCTTGCATGCAAAAAGTAGTGTGTCACGTGAATCTAGGATATTCTAGGATAATTAATGTGACAAACAATGCAATGCATGTGATGATCAGATGAATAAATGTGCATGCGGATATGTAAGCATATAAAGTAAATGGACACAGGGATTTATAGTGGTTCGGAGGTGATATAATCCTCCTACTCCACTTTCTCCTTCCTTCAATCACCCAAATACAATAGTGAATCAGTGCCCTTCTAGCACTCTGCTACTCCGAATGCTCTTTGCACACAACTACACTCAAACCTGAACGTCTTGCACCCAGCTACGCCCTTTAACCAAGTGTTTTGCACCCAGCTACACTTAGTGTCCACGAGTGTTCTGCACAAAGCTGCACTCCTCCGAGTATTTCGCACAAAGCTGTTCAACCAAGTGTTTGGCACCCAGCTACACTTAGTTTCCCCGAGTGTTTTGCACAAAGTTACACTCCTACAATTTCTTTCAAGAAATAAATGTATTTCTTCTCAAGACTTGATTTCTCTCATTTTTCAGCTCAATACTCAGCACTTTCTTAATCTGATATCACTTGTTGTGTATTCAGTGCTAATATTTTTCTTTTGTATCCCTGGTCAGTTCTCCGTCTCTTTTCAACCTCTGCTTCAGCATCAAGTCTTCCTGGGTTTATATAGCTAAATTAGCTATTTGCCCGTTATGATTCTTCAGAGCATTAAATGCCTTCAGATGATTTTTGTCAACTTTGATGGCTCTGTCAGATGAATTTGAATATTTGCTTCTGATAATCCTCCAATGTTCTTCTTCAATCACTGACATAATTTTCCTTGTAACTTGTAGCCATCCATCCTTGACTTTGGTAATGTGAACACTTGACTTTGTTCATAATCCATAAGTCAAGTTGCTCTGAAATATATCTGTTTGGTGATCTTGCTTGAGCATAATTAATGCCACCAAAAAGTACACTGACTTTTCTCAAAATGATCTTCAGCTCTATTTAGCAAGAATATTTGAAATCACCTTTAGGAGTCATCCTCATGCCATATTTAGGAAAAATAATATTTCCCTTTTTAGAAGTGTTGTAGGCAGTGTTGGACTCCTTTTGAATAAATAGGTCATCCTATTTATTTTGTTGATCACGCCATTCCTCAAAAATGAACTTGTTCCTTCCTCCTTTAATTTGGATGTCACGTGAGTCATCCTCTTGCATGGAATAGTAGGTTGACCTTCATTTAGGATAAACAAGGTGTAGGCCGTCCTCATCCTCATTTTAAACTCCCAAAAGTCAAATCATCTTTTCTCCTTCAAGGATATGCACGGTCAGCCTCTCCTTCATTTTTCCTTAATAGCAAGTCATCCTCATCTCCATTTTCTCTTCAATGTTGCTAGTCATCCTCATCACCAATTTTTAAAGGGCAAAGTCATCTTCCTCTTTAATTAAATTTCTAAATCATCCTCATATTGACTTATGACCAAGTCATCCTCAACTTAAAGTCATCCTTCCCCTATTTATTTAATAGGTCATCCTCATCGCCAAAATAGAGTAAGTCGTCCTCTTCTTTGAACTTCTACACGGTCAAGGTTAGCCACGCCATTTTGCTCCAAGAGGTCATCCTCATCTCCAAAAATATTAATTCCTTTGCATGAGTTAGCCTCTAAAATATTTGTGAGAGAACCCATTTGAGGTTGACTTCAATTTTGACTTTTAATTGCAACATCCTCATCTTGATTTAATTAATTCTTCCAAAGAATTAATTCTTGCAATTCGAACCATGTTGTCACGTCTGGGATGTCTTCGAGTCTTGATCAGTCTTTCAAATTCTTCTCAATTTGTAAAGTGGAAGCGAACGACTTACAAGTATAAATCAAAATTTATACTTTTGTAATTTCCACTTAATCGACTAGGCTTGTACTCGGTGTAATCCTAAACTAGACTCAAAATAAAATTGGGGGTCTAATATTACATTTTTGGTTCATCAAAACAATTACAATATATTCCTAACACACTGACTTAACATCTTTCACATGTTTTCCTCCAAGTACTTTTCATCGACTTTATAGAGCATGGAAAACCGAACAATCTCATTTCCTTGAGGCTTTAAACCCTAAGCAGTAAGAATTCCATAAATCAGATTTGGAAATGGTAATTATACCTTCTGTTTTCTAGGGTTTTTGAATGTGATAACATGCTCAAAGATGTTTCAGCCTAGATCAAACTTCTTCTTTGTATCAATTTTGTAGAGAAAGCTAGCTAGATCCTTTAGTACAGTGTAATGATGAGCAGATGGGAGCAAGTTATAGGTTTACAGACAATGTAGAATCACAAATTTTGAAGAAAAATCAGCACTGTAATGTATATCAGATTCTGCTGATGGCCATTGTGTGGTAACCCCTCCTCTTAATGTCTTTGCCACCAAGTCCAGTTAGTGATTTCGTCGTCCTCAAAACAATCTCGACCATAATAGTTGTTTATCACCTCTGGACTGAAATTATACTGTTTACCTCTAGTGAAGATCTTGTAGAGTTTCTTGGTGGAGGGATCGTTAATGGCATCTATCACACACAGAATTCAACTGATTCACATCTATAATCCTCTGAACTACCAGTTCCCGTTTAATCATCGAGGACCATTTTTCTTCAGCAGCTTCATTAACCAACGTGGGTAAGAACTCGGTTGATTCGGACGTATCAACTTCTGGAGTAACACTTCTCTTGCGAGTGGATTTGGCTTTCTTTAACTTTGGAACAGACGATGGAACTGGGACAACTTGTTTCCCTTTAGTGGCTGATCTCAAGTGTTTAAATACTTGATGTTAGGGGATCAACTTCTTCCTCAATAGTTTTTCTCTTCTTCTTCGAACATGTGGTTAGAACAGTCTTAAACATAGACTCAGTAAACTTTACTGGAATTGGAATACCTTTCCTTTTAGACTGTCTGGTTCCTTTTGCAAGTGAGTTTGGAACAAATACAAAGACTTGTGGAACAGATTGTGCCCTTGTGAAGATATTGTCCAAGTTTCAGACCTTGAACGATGTAGATTTGGGATGTACTGTTTCCAACTCAATAGGACTCATCTCAGAAATGGGTTCGATATGATCACTAGGCTCATCTTCAGCCTCCGTCATCTCAACATCAGGATTGGTTTCCTTAGTAGGTCTAGGCTTGATAGTATAAGCAAAGGTAGCAACAAAATCCTTTTAACCAACTAATGGGTCAGTGGGTATGTCATACAGTTGAGTGATTATGAAGTTTAATTGACTCAAATTTTGTGCCACATAAATAGGGACCCCATTATCAGACTCAGATGGTTTCTCCATAGGGTTGCTCGACGTATTTTCAAGTAAACCCGACTTATCAGTAAACTCAGGAATAATAATAACAGGTGCAACAAACTGAATTATAGCCTAGAAGCAGGCACATCATCAACAATAGTAGTATTTTCAGGAACAGAGACATCAATATTCTAAATAATAGGATTTTCAACAGATAGATCAATAACAGAGGTAGATGGGGGTGACCTGATTTGTGACTGTAGAATCTGAATCCGGTGTTTTGCATGTTCCTTGGCTGCTTCTTTTGCTTCTCTATGAGACTTTTCCCAGGCCAAGGCATGTTCGCCAAAGTATTTGAAAAAGGATCATGCCTCGTTTCCGTCTGATGGTTCTGGCACATCAAGTGGTTGAACATCTTGTACATCTTGAGATCTTGCAAATAGCTTGGTCGTGTCTTCCGTACTTGAAGGATCCACGAACTCTGGGAAGTGATGAATGACCGTAGAGATGATCTCGTCGATCAGTTCAGGATCCAGTTTAATCCTCTTCTGAACAACCATACTTAAAAATTGATGAGTCTCCAGCTTCGATGCATCTTCGGGTGAGTGCTTTGCATTGAGTAGTCTAAGTATCATGTTATCCACTGCATTCGCCATTGTTGTGATTTGGGGGAAGAAAAAAAAACTCTAGGTTCTTGGGTGTTTTTTCAGAGATAAAGATGAGTGCCTTTTCTGTGATCAGTTGAGAAAGAATGCAATGTACCCTTGATTTGAAAAGCTGAAAATGTTTTGATTCTCTCTGTTCAAATGGTCTGCAATAATAAATTGTAACTGACACGTTGCGTGATGTGTAGGCATGTAGAGTGGAGAGAGTGGTACGAATTATTTGGATAAGTTTGGTAAATAGGCTTTATCTTGGGTAAATTGGTGGAGATAATATAGGAAGGTGGCTAGGATTTATGAGAGATTTTAGCTGAATAAAGAGGGTTAGTACCCACTAGGAAGGATAAAATTCTCTAAACTTATATACAAATTATATAATCAAATTGTGATTAATAAATCGATATACCATTTCAATGCAGTACCTTCCGACTTAGAAGTTGATTCATCAATATCTGTGACAGACCCCCAACTCTGACCGAAGGATCTCAAATCGATTTGCGTCAAGAAGCTTTGTCAGAATGTCCGCTAACTGTTTCTCTGGTTGAATATAGACTAGCTCAATTTCCTTATCTTTGACCAATTCTCATATATAATGTCGTATGTCAATGTGCTTAGTCCTTGAGTGTTGTACTGGATTTTTTGAGATATTTATGCCGCTGATGTTGTCACAATAGAGGGTCATTGTTTCCCATATTATCCCATAATCCAATAACACTTGTTTCATCCATAGTAGTTGTGTACAACACCTACCAGCTGCAATGTATTCTGCCTTTGTTGTGCTTAAAGAAATTGAATTTTGTTTCTTACTCAGTCATGAGACTAAGTTTTTCCCAATGAAGAAACATCCACCAGAGGTACTTTTACGATCACCAATGTTACCTGCCCAGTCAGCATCACAGTAACCTACAAGGCATATCTCACTATCTTTAGAATACCATAATCCATATTCCACAGTTCCTTTTACATATTTTAGAATTCTCTTGGCTACAATCAGATGTGATTCCTTTGGAGCTACTTCGTAGAGGTAGAAATGGGTATTCTAGGGGATTTACACGATTCTAAGTCAAACTCCTTGATTAAGTTCTTGGCATACGTCTCTTGTGATATAAAGTATCCATCATATCCTTATTACGCTTGAAGACCTAGAAAGTACGTCAGTTGACTAACCATTGACATTTCAAATTCTCTATTCATAATCTCTACTAGTTCATCAGTGTATTTCTGACAAGTAGATCCAAAGACTATGCCATCCACATAAATCTGAGCTATTATTATGTGTTTACCAGTAGTTTTCACAAATATTATTTTGTCCACACTTCCTCGTTTATAACCCTGTCAAAGCAAATATTGTGTCAGTCTTTCATACCATGCTCGTGGAGCTTGTTTCAGACCATAGAGAGTTTTCCTCAGTTTGTAGACATGATCTGAATAGATTGGATCCTCAAACCCTTTAGGTGGAGCAACATAGATGTCCTCATGTAGATAACCGTTTAGGAATGTTGTCTTGACATCCATCTGGAATAGTGTGAAACCTAGTATGTAGGCTATTGCTAGAAGTATTCTGATTGACTCTAGTCTTGCGATAGGTGCGAATGTCTCATAATAGTCTATCCCATCTATTTGCATATATCTCTTAGCAACAAGTATGGCTTTGTTCTAAGCCACATTCCCAGCTTCATCAGTTTTGTTTTGAAAATCTAGTTAGTTCCAATAATATTCACTACTTCTAGCCTAGGAACTAAGTCACATACATGATTTCTTTCAGACTGACTCAGTTCATCCCTTGATCCATAGATCATCTTGAAGTGCCTCTTTCACATTTTTGGGCTCTATCTTCGAAGTATAGCAGGAGAACCCTGCAAGTTCAATCAGATTATTTCTAACTTTACTCCTTGTCCTTATGCAAGCTAAAGGATCTCCAATGATATTGACGGTGGGATGATTCTTCTTTATTCTGGTTGGAACTTCTCTACCATTCTTGTCAGAGATTGGTTGAGGTGATTTTTCCTCTGTATCATTATTTTCTGGTGAATCGGCCAATGTTTCAGATCCTTGACCAATAGTTTCTGAGTTATCTGCTGGCTTAGGTATGATATTAGCCTTAGAGTGTGAGATATCATCTAAAGTTGTCTAACTGTCATACTCTTTTGGTTCATCGTCAATAATGACATTTACAGACTCCATAATCACCTGGGATTTCCTATTATATACTCTAAAAGCTGGAGTATTTGGTGAGTATCCTAAGAATACCCCCTCATCACTTTTAGGTTCAAATTTCCCCCTTTGTTCTCAGTCAGCCAAAATAAAGCACTTAGTACCAAAAACATGAAAGTATTTTAGGTTAGGCTTCTTACCCTTCCAAAGCTCGTATGGTGTTTTGGTTGTGCCTAGTCTCAAATAGATTCGGTTCACTATGCGACATGCAGTATGTACTGCTTCAGCCCAAAAACGTTGTGGTAAGTGACTAGCATTTAGCATGACACGGGCCATCTCCTAAAGGGTTATATTCTTCCATTCGACAATGCCATTCGGTTGGCCAGTGCGTGGGTAGAAAAGTCGTGAGCAATTCCATTTGCTGAGCAAAAGTCTGAGTAGAGAGAATTCTTGAATTCTCTTCCATGATCACTCCTCAGCCTCAAGACTTTGATAATAGGCTCATCCTTTTTCTTTTTATAGACGAAGGGATAGATTTTGAATGCGTCAAAGGCTGCTGACTTTTCCCTTAAGAAGGCTACCCAACAAAATCGTGAAAAGTCATCCACACATACAAATATATATTCTTTTTACCTCCTATGCTTTCTATCTAAGTTGGTCACATCAGATCAATATGGACCAACTCCAAACATCGCTCAGTCATAATGGCTTTCACAAATTTGTGAGACGCTCTTATCTGCTTGCCCATAGCACATGCTCCGCAGAATCCATCATGAGCAACTTTCATCTTAAGTATACCTAGGACAGCTTCAAGTTTGATAAGTCTGTCCATATCTCGGTAATTCATGTGACCTAGTCGTCTATGCCACAGCTTTGATTCTTATGATTTTGTCCTGTTACACATGAGATCATTTGTTAAAATATAACAGTTATAAGATGATCGAGTACCTTTCATTATTGTGCGATTTGACTTGTCAAGAACATGACACTGATCTTTGTTGAAGCAAACATTCCAGTTTTGGTCACACAGTTGACTGATACTTATTAGGTTTGCTTTAAGTCCTCGAACCATCAAGACATCTTCCAGATGAGGTAAGCCATGTACATTTAGTGTTCCTTGTCCAACAATCTTTCCTTTCTTATCATCTCCAAATCTGACAGATCCACTCTGTGAAGTAACCTTACATAGATGACTAGAATTTCCAGTCATATGTCTGGAGCATCCGCTGTCAAAATACCATCAAGACTCAGTTAAGGCCGTTGAGAGAACAACTATTGGATAACAACCAATGTCTGTCTTTATGACCCATATCTGTCTCTTGAAAGGAGTAATGTACTCCAATCGATACTTCTCCTCTCTTTGATCCTTATAGAAGTAGTAACATTCTGGTCGAGTATGCCCTTTTGTGTGATAGTAGTGACAGATTGGATTATATTTTCTCAGTCTGACATATCTTCCCTTGTTCTTTGAGTGCAGTGACAGTTGAACTCGGACTTTAGCCATAGTTAAGGTTGAGGCAGTGGTAGTTCCCTTAACAAACACTGTATTGGACTTTGATAGTAGACTTTTTCAAATCCTAGTCCAATTCTATTGTTGGATGCCTTTCTGCCAGAGTCTAGAATTTCATCTAGAGTTGATGTGTTTGCCATCATTTTAATGTTGCGCTTCAGCTCCTCTAGTTCCTTCATCAGCTTACCTTCCCGAGTCCTTATCAGATTGATTAGATCATCTTTCATGAGAATGTTTGCACTTAGCTATTTGACTTTGCCCTCGGAATGCTTTAGTTCCTCATTCAGGTTTCTATTGATCTTGACAATGCAAGTTGTTCCCAACTAGACACAAGTTTGGCATATTCTTATTCTAGTTGAGTGTGCGTTTCTTCAAAATCGTCAGATGACATGTAGTCTTCATCGCCAGAATCAGTTAGTTCCTCAGCTGAGGTGTGGAATGCTACAAAGTTACCAGTATTTTCATCAGTCATCTGATTAGCATCTCCATCATCTT
Organism: Ipomoea triloba; assembly: GCF_003576645.1. NCBI lineage: Eukaryota > Viridiplantae > Streptophyta > Magnoliopsida > Solanales > Convolvulaceae > Ipomoea > Ipomoea triloba. The sequence continues at coordinate 11,694,181 of NC_044927.1, forward strand.
CATCACTCCATGTGGTAGCAGACATGGATTTATTTTTCTTCAAATATGTAGGACATTAAGCTTTAATGTGTTCAAACTCCTCATATTCTCGGCATTGTATAGAACGATTCAGGGATTTAGTCGAGGTTGATGGAGTGTTTTTTTGCTTCCCAGACCTAGATGATTGCCCATATTTTGAACCAGTAGGGTAAGATGTATTCTTCTAACTCATTTGATTTCTCTGATTGAGCTGGTTCCTTCCTCCAATCTAATTTTGACTTCGTCGATTGAAGCCTTCGAGAATCTTTTTGAAGTTTTTTTTTAGAAGCACCAAAAATTCATCATCAAGATCATCATTGTCAAACTCATTCTCAAGATCAGCAATGAATGCGACAGATTTTACCTTTTTGATAGGATTAGGGTTTTCATCAGCGGGAACTTGAAGTTAATAAGTGTGTAGGCTTCCCATCAGTTCACCGACTAATTTCTTTTCCCATCCTTGATTCTCCTGGATGGCTGTCACCTTCATTCGAAATCGATTAGGGAGAGAACGCAAGATCTTTTTCATCGCTCGTGACTTAGAGAACGGTTCTCCCAAGATTGAGGCTCGATTCATCAGATCTTGCACACTGCTTTGGAAGTCGGTGATTGATTCTTCCTCATTCATTCTTAGTGCTTCAAATTCGGACAACACCATAGGAAGTTTAGACTGTTTAACATCATCTGTTCCTTCAATCTGGTTTACAGGATTTTCCACGCTTTCTTTGTTTATCGCACAACAGCGACAAAGGTGAAGACGGATTCATGGAGTGAGCCAACAATGGAGTTCAATGCCTTGTTGTTATAATCTAATCTATTGATTTCATCTTCAGTCCAGTCAATCTCTGGCTTAATGGTTGTTGTACCATTATCGTTGTTGATCTTTAGAGGTTCTCAGTCGGTGATCACCATACGCCAACCCTTGTCCCTTGAGCTTGTAGATAAATCTGCATTCTAACTTTCCAGAACACATAATTTGTGTCATCCAACTCAGGGGGTTTCATGTTACTATCCATTTGTAAGTCAGAGAACCAAGAATCAGACTACACACAAGCTATGTAATGCAATATGGCAATAATCAGACAAGAATATCAAGAATTATAGCAAAATTTAAAATTCCCTACGGATCAAGTCACTTTTTAAACTTAAAAGCTCTGATACCAAGTGAAATTTCACTAATCCTAATATTGTATAAAGTCTAATAAGGTTTCTGTCTTATCTATACAAAGATTATCTTTTATGATCCTTAATTGTTTTATCGCTCAGATCATGCAAAAGAAGTATAGTTATTAATGCGGAATAAAAATGCAGAAACAAAATTGGCACACAATATTGTTTACCCATTTCGATACAACAATATCTACATTTGGGGTATGGTCATCAGTGCGTCCAATCCACTATACTCAACACTCAAAGTACAGAAGATAAGAGAAACGTTCTCACCCAAGTGATCCCTCACAAGGTATCTACCCAACTGACTTATGGCTATAGTAAATTGCCGAGACGGGAGATCCGTGCGTCAGAAGTCTAATGAAGTCCCCTTCTTGGAGAGCCACTCTGTCGTTGTCTGTATCGCTGACTCACTCTACGCCGTTGCTGTGACACAAACTGACCACCACTGGTACGTCCTTCACGCCGGACAGCCATCGCAGACGGACTCACCAAATCACCATCGTCGCAAATAAATTCCTACGAGATTAAAAAGTTAGAGTTCAGCAAGAGACACCGGTTCTCCCTTGGTGAGCGTCGCAACTAGAGGACGATACTCCGAGTGCAACCCTCTAAAAACATAGAGGTTCTGATCACCCAACCCAACCGGACGACCAGCCAAAGCGAGATCCTCGATCAGCATCTGCGCACGTCCCAAGTAATCAGCAATGGACGAGTCACCCTGGCGAAGAACTCGCAACTGGCCAAGGAGACGCAACGTCCGCGCCCTAGTCGACGAACCGAGAATGGACGAGACGAAGACTGACCCACCGCCAAGTGCATCGCCTCTTTAGATATGGACGAGATGAGTATCGAAAGAATGTCTTGATCTTGTCTAAGCCAGGCACGGAGGGCAACAACAGTAGACGCCGCACTCTCCGCAGCAGCCGGTGTAGACAGCAACGGCAAGGCAACAACGGCCGAACAAACAGAGGTGCCGTTAACAAAATCAAGAAGACCTTGTCCACACAAAAACAATAGTAGCTAAGTTCGCCAAAAAAGATAGTTGCGAGACTTGAGTTTAATCGACACAAAGTGATGTGCCGAGCTGAGAGAATTGCTAGCCACGATGGGGGTGGGGGAAACGGAGTCAGAAACAGTCCGCTCGGAAGAGTCTCCGGTAGAGCTGTCCTGTAAACCCGACGTAGGAGCCGCCATAGCAAAAAGAAAACCCTAAGTCTACTGATACCAGATGAGGATTGAATAGTATATCACATTAACCACAAGATTACAAGATATAAACACAAAGGAGAAGAGTCCTAGCATAACACAAATACTAGACTACCTAACACTAACATGTTCCTGAGAAATATGTGCTTGAGCATACGTTCCCTGTAGGTATATACAAACTTCATTATACAATTGATTAACAATTAGATTATATAAACTCATATACTGCCTGAAGGTATATACAAACTTCATCATATACATATCAAGTGAGTTTTTAAATGTATTCCATTATGCTCTCTGGTAAATCTATTTATTTTTTAAAATCTATTTCGTTGTATAGAATGGTATTTTTAAAAGCAAACATATGGAAGGGACTCATTCATCCTTAACCAAAAGTCAAGGGTTCGATCCTTGGCTTTGGGTATAGAGCAGCCTTAAATCTCCAGGCCAGCTGTCCACCCAATAGAGGTGCCTACAATCCAGCGAGGAGTTAGCCACGGTGTCCGACGGTGGAGACCCTGGGTTACACCCAAAAAAATAATGGCATTTAATCGAGATCTGAAGGGTTTCCTTAATTATTAATACATTTTACATGCGTAAAATACCAAATCGAAGCTACATTTGTGCAGCCATTCGTACTGGTAGTGAAATGACACCGTTTTCATTGAGCGGGAAAACGAAAATTAATTTATTTATTTTACCAAAATGTTGTCGTTTGATTATCGCAAATTTTACTGTGGACCGCACATCAAAACGACGTCGTTTTGATTAATGAAAACAAACGGCTGAAATGGCTTCCGTTCCACGCAACTGCAGTTCCCTTTCAACACAACTACAGTTCCTTTTCGATATAACTGCAATTTCATTCGACATTATACACTCAAATATGTGAAATTGTTATTCAGTTTCCTTTCAACACAACTACAATTTCTTTTATAATACACAGCAGTTTACTTTCAACACAACTATCATTTCGACATAATTACAGTTTCATTGGACAATATACACCCGAAAATGTGAAATTGTTATTCAGTATCAGTTCAACACAACTGCAATTCCCTTCAACACAACTGCAGTTCCTTTTCGATATAACTGCAGTACCCAAAAATGTGAAACTGTTATTCAATATCAGTTCAACACAACTGCAATTTCTTTTCGATATAACTGCAGTTTCATTCGATAATATAAAAACAAATGTGAGGCAATATCTTTTATGATCAACTCTAGTATCAATTACGGAGCTCCGTTACGACTAACAGTAGCCGTTTCTCCCACTTACTGAAATGGTGTCGTTTTGTGACCATGGTCCACCGTATAACGACTGTTTTATTATAGTTAGAGATAAATGTTACTCCATATATACTAGTACTAAAGTTAATATTATGAAAAATTAAATTATAAATAATTTTAGTCAAACTTTATTAATCGAACCAAACACATAAATTGGTACGAAAAAGTATATTTTTTTCTCTTGCAGCTACGAGGCCCTTGACAAAATGGCAATCCCCTAAATTATTCTCAAGTAAATGGGGTATATGGAAGAATCATCCATCCAAATATAATCACTTTTTAGTTGCCTGCCGGCTGCCACACAACATATGAATATATGATAGCCATTAGCCAACTTTGTACATGTTCTGTCAACATGTTTTAATTGTCATATGCCCATAAATATATTCATAATTCCATATATTCATTTCCACTTAGCTCTGATAATACTTCAAAGCAACCCTCCCCTAAGTCTACCCGTCCTGTACATAACAGAAACAACACTGATTGTCCCAAGACCCTACTTTGACTTGAGACTATGTTTGAAGGGAACCAATCAACAAACTAATGGGAGTTAATCTTTGAGGAACTTACCATACACCTAATTAAGAAGCAACACTACAGTGGGATGGCAATTCCATGACTTTGTTCATTCTAAAGTGCACTTGTTCTCATGTAATCTCCACATACTGTAGAAAGCAATTCCATGACTTTGTTCACAGAACCAAATCTCATTAAATTTTAGTGATAATATCAGTATCAAACTAGCAAACGACATTCTTGTGAATAACAAGTCAGCATCGCCTAACATATCACCAAAAAAACCCAGGTACCCACAGCAGAATATGGAAACAAAAATCATCATCCATGCAACATCTGCTGACATGACTAACTGGCTACTTAGTTATTGAGCCTGAAAAATCCAAATGGGAATAGATGGCATAAATGCAACTTCAACACTGAAACTTCACCAATCTGCCATGTCTACAAGCTAATTGACAAAACCTTTTGATTCCCAATTGTAGAGGGTTCACCTTTCACAACCCCACAAGCAAATGACACTATTAACACCATAGGGTTGGTCAAGACCATACCTCTAATACTACAAAATATTTTGTTTCTATAGAGCAAATACTAATGTATTTCATTTCCAATAGGGTAGGGGTAGCCGAGACATAAAAATGAGCCCAGAAAACCTTTGGTTTGCAAAACATTTTTCTCAAAGTAAGCAACATTCTTCTCTCTTAAATCACCATAGACATCCAAATCCATTAATTTTCATACAGCACTAACAATTTCTGCACTTGTACTCCAGCTAAATAATAATCTAAAGCCAGCATGTACTCTCCAAATTATTTGAACCTCAATTAGTCAAAAGAAAAAACAATGCAGGATAGAAAAGTAAATAAATCATATAAATATCAATCAAGTGAAATTAACAACTGATTCATTCAAGATGAACAACAAATGAACATATTCTTGTCACAAACACTGGGTTCAGGGAATACAAATGTAAACAGCTAGAAATCTATAATCATATCATTATTAAGATAATTTCATGTAATTAGATGAGTTTGAAAGGGAGTGGCCATGGGGTGGACCTGGGGACCTCGACTTTGTCCTTGATGCGTTCAATCTTCTTGTCCTTCTTAGGCCTCGAGTTTCCGTACGATCCCTTAAACCGCTTCCCTTTCTTTGTCTTCTTGTCCCCTCGACCACACAGGACCGGCGCCTCCACAATCGCCGATGGGCTGCTAGTTGAGGACGATAGCGTGGAAAATGCCAGCCGTTGCTCGGTGGCCATCATCATCCGTCTCGCCGCCGTGCTGCACCATTTCACCATCGCCATCTCCGGTTCCTCGGCCCGCTGGTGTTCCACAACCTTAAACCCTAGAATTCCACAGATGCTAAATTCTCAGGCTCTCAGCCTAGAAGGCTAGAACGATTTTGGTTACTCCCAAGGCCCTGATTTTAGTTTAATTATAAATGCCACCCTATCTTCTCATTTTTTTTTTCATTATTCATCTTCAATTTAATAATAATAATAATAATAATAATAATAATAATAATAATAATGTGTTTATTTTTCATTGAAATTTTAAAAATCATGCTCAACAAATATATATATATATATATATATATATATATATATATATATATATATATATATATATAAAAATTACAATGAACTATCAAAGTATTTTATACTTCTTGATGCAATAATAATACTCCAAACTCAATAAAAATGATTTAGCATCTTAGCTTATACCATAAAGATATTTATTTATTGGCAATTAAAAAGACAAGGGAAGGAGGAGTCAAGGAGGGTAATTTCTCCCTCTTCTTTAATACTGTCAAAGTGGGTCGAACCTAAAGGGCTGACCTGCACCCGTCCCGTCTTGGGGCAGGTTAGGGCTACAAAAAAGATGACCCGCGAAGGAATGGGCCTAACGAGTATAGCCCACGACCCGCCATATTTTTTTTAAGAAATAAAAAATATATTTATATATTACACATGAATATAAATATATATTCATGTGTATTGTACACATGAATATATATTTATATGCCCGTGACCCGCCATATTTTTAAAAAAAATTTAAAAATATATTTATATATTACACATGAATATAAATATATATTCATGTGTACTATACACATGAATATATATATTTATATTCATGTGTACAAGTACTATACACATGAATATATATTTATATGTACAGTACTGTACACATGAATGGCAATTTATATCGTGTACTAGGTGCACAATGTATTGTGCATCCCATACCAAAATGTTAGGAGTATGAGTTATGTGTATTTTATTATGTGTCAATATTCTGTGTATTCTATAAAGACATTCTGTGTATTCTAGACAACTGTTCTATGTATTCATGTTAGTAACATAGGTTGTGATGTGTTTTTTCATTCGAATGTTTAGGAGGATTAGTTCTCTGTATTTTGTGTCAATATTCTGTGTATTTTAGGCAACCGTTATATGTATTCATGTTAGTAACATAGGTTGTGATGTGTTTGTGCATTCGAATGTTAGGAGGATGAGTTTTGTGTATTTTGTGTCAATATTCTGTGTATTCTATGAAGACATTCTGTGTATTTTAGGCAACCTTCTGTGTATTCATGTTAGTAACACAGGTTGTGATGTGTTTGTGCATTCTGATGTTAGGAGGATGAGTTCTGTATATTTTGTGTCAATATTCTGTATATTCTATCAATACATTCTGTGTATTCTAGACGACTGTTCTGTGTATTCATGTTAGTAACACAGGCTGTGATGTGTTTGTGCATTCGAATGTTAGGATACACAGAATATAAGCCCAAGTATTATTTCTTATGTTCATTTTTTTCAAATTTCACAATGTTTAAATATTCACCTTTTGTCATGTGTGTTTTTGTGACCTGATGAACTTGTGTGTCTTTTTTGTTCTTGCTTTTTCGTCATTGTTTTTGTTGTTGTTCAAATTACAGTTATATTTTATTTCTTTTTTTTTTAAAAAAAACTATAATGAGGTCCGTACAATACGGTGTCGTTTCAGATCAGGGTCCACAATGCATTGTGCTGGACTCTGGTCCACAGTATAACGATCCCACATGAATATATATTCATGTTTACACTACTGTACACAATATAATTAATAATAATAATAATAATAATAATAAAAAGAGCAAAACCAAAAGTCCGCGGGCCTGCCAACCATCTTGGGGCAGGCTAGGATTGTATGAATCCTAACCCGCGGGCTTAATAGACCGGCCCATAAAAATCTGCCAAAAATTAAGCTTGTGGTGAGGTGGACTTTTAATCCAACATACCAAAAACACTAAAATCAGTGATAAATTAATAAATTATACACAGTCAACACTTAATACCCTCTCGATTGAACCCGTCACACAAGATTTTTCTAATATACGGAGTAATTTATATGTCTTGTGTGACTTGTAGGCAATTACACAATATCTAGAGCAAATACCAATTTTGGTTCCACGACTTTAGCAAAATGACAATTTTGATTCACATGTTTAATGTATACCAATTTTGGTCTCACGACTATTGTTTTAGTACCAATTTTCATCTACGACTATTGTTTTAGTGCCAAAATTTATCGCTCCGGTCACTCTTCCGTTTAAAACGTACAAAAATCTAAAATTGTTAATAGTACTTTTGTCATTTTCAACTTAATATTCCAATTTCAGCATAAATAAATGGATTTAAGTCTTAAGATCGATCAAAATTCACAATTTTCTCCTCATTTTACCTTAATTTGAGGAGGAAAATTGTGATCGCTCTTGGCTTAAATTTTTGAGGAAAATTGTGATCGCTCTTGGCTTAAATTTCTTTATTCATGCTCAAATTGAGATATTGAGTTGAAAATGATGAATACACCTTTAAAAATTTTAGATTTCGGCACGTTTTAAATGGATAAGTGACCGGTGCGATGAATTTTGACACTAAAACAATAGTCGTGAGACCAAAATTGGTACTAAAACAATAATCGTAGGACTAAAATTGATAGAAATTAAACATGTGAACCAAAATTATCATTTTACTAATAGTCGTGGGACCAAGTACACTTTCAAATAGGGATTACAATTTCCACATCAAATACTGATTACAATTTCCTTATCATGGATATACATCCTGCTCTATTCTTTTAATTGGCTATATTTTTATTTTGGGCGTGATTATATTAACAGCCACATTTGGTTGATGAAGAAAGTCTCAAATTTTGAAAAGAGGGCGAAAGTGAAATGGGAAAAATATGCAAGAAGAGTCCTTAAAGAGAGTTAGGCATAAAGCCCAAATATGCCCACACTGGCACAAGGTTGCAGAATTGAAACCCAAGTGCAAGCTCCATATCATTCACAATTTTGCGACAGCAAGTCACTTGAAAGATGCAATATTTTACTTCAACATAATTCCTGTACTTGTGACCAACAAAATAATGAGGGTTTGGATTTTGGAAGGTACATCATGAGACAGGAGGATAAAATACAATCAACCCCTCAAGGAGTATTTTTTCCCAGTGAAAGGTTGGAACTTTGGCTCTTCTTTCTTCTGAGGCTCTTCTTTAGCAGGTTCCTGCTGCAGGTATAGACACATTAACAGATTGAATTAGGAGCTGGTAAAATTTGAGTGGGAGTTTCGGGTCTTTAGTTGTGGACAACCAGATTGACTAAAACGAGCAGGTTCCATACTTCCATACATAGAAAAGTGCAAAGTGAAGTACCAAAAAAGAGATACGTAACAAGCAAGTATGAAGTGACAAACCTTTGGTGTCTCCCGATTGCGGTTCGTGTTTGAGCCAAACACAAGCTTCCCTTGAGATTGGCGACTAGCATTTTGAGTGCTTGAGGTAGAAGAAGACTGATCATGAGTGTTGGATACTTCAGGTTTCTTGTCCTTGAGCCCGGATGAGGAAGCAGGCGGAGGGTCATACTTCAGAGGTTTCCCGTCCAAGCGTCTTCCTGAACCAGTAAAAGGGTTGAACTTTGGTACAGCCTCACCTGGAGCCTCCTGACCTGTGTGAGTCATAATTTCTAATCATCAGCACATAAATACTTGCCGTTTATAAAAAACAAATTGAAGTCTAGTACTACGTAATAAATAACATTCACCTGATCTCAAATTAAAGGTAGATACTATTTAAAGCCATAGAATCATATACCCTTCTCCATACTCTATTCCCAGAGACTCCCAATTGTGGAACTTTAGGCTAATTCAGCACACATGTTTTGAGCTTGTCATTTTTTAAAATTTGTGTTTCCTTAAAAATGAATGATGCTTTTACAGTATAGTTTTAGAAACTTGATTTAACTCAGCAATTTGTTTTCAGTCTCAAGAGCCAATCTTCCTAACTGAGAATTTTAATTAAACCCATATATTATGTATTAAAAAGGACAAGTAAGCCAAAAAGCATTGCAACATTATAATAAACATATAGACCAAAATAAATGCAAAACTGCACCATTGGTGTTTTCAATGAAGGGGGATCATAAGTATTGAGAGCATAACCTTCAAAAGGGGCCTTGCTTGGAAGATTAGAAACAGGTTTTTCAGGTTCCTTGTAATCAAGAGGAGGGGCAAAGTCCACTTCACAGTCTGTCTCAATGATACTTATAGCATTAGATGGCTTTGTCTCAATTATATCTATGTAGTACTTTTTATTATTATAAGCCACCATGATACTATCCCCTGTGGTTAAGCAAGAGAAATTCCTCAGTGTTGTCTCCAAGCTGCACCAGAATGGAAAGGAGAAAAATAAAATAAAATAAATAAAAAGCCTGGTGAGAAATTTATCCAGGCAGATTGTATATAAACAAACAACAACTTGAGCTAACTCACATGGCTTTTGGGTTGGAAATATCGAGGAAATCTTTTGTGTGAGGTTGCAATTTCACATATGTACCCTTTGGAAGAGCAACATTTTTCACTCGTACAAAGTCTCCTTCTTGCAACAACAAATTTTCCATCATCTACAAGACCTCGTTTAATGAGATTATGACTGATTAACTGAAGTGTGCAAGCTGGCATAAAATCTATATTAAATAACTACTTACCCAATATGGCATATATATCATGCCTTCTTCTGCAATGAACTCCAGAACCCCACAATGAGAAACCCGCTCCGTTGCAGCATTGCGAAGCTCAAACAACATTGGATAGTCAATATGTAGAGATGCTGCAAAATTGAAGTTTCATTAAATATTTTGAAATGATGACTCATAGAAGAAAAGCAAATAAGGAACCAATTAAGTGAAGCATTATAAGAGAAACAACATAAACAGAATTCTGAAAACTAACCAAGGCGATCAAGGGCAGATGGAGGCATTATAACTGAAATGGACATGTAGAAGACAGCATGAGCAAGAACATTTCAGTAACATATGATCTAAGAGAGAAAGAGAACTTCAAAGGAATCCTGCTATACTTACTTTTGTCACCATTTTCTATCTGAGGCTGCAGAAAGAAAAAGTTAGCAGAATCAGTATTATAGTAAGTAAAAGCAAGATAACCCAAGTAGAGGGTACGAACTTGAGAAAAATTAAAGACATCTATTGTTGCATAATTTCATTCTGAATTTCATTGATGTGGTGTGCTTGTGTGTGTATGTGTATCTTTTCTTCTATTGCATTAAGGCATCAAGCTGTCAACTGTGTTCAGCAGAGAACTCAGGACCATATTAAGATATGTTTCCCCCCATTTTCATTTTTGAGAGAATAGTAAAAGCCTGTGGAATGATTAGCCTTTGTGCATGAAGATATCCACTAATAAGAGAACAGGAAGAAGACGATTGGAGCATCAACTCAATCTAAACTCTTTAATTACCAAGAGAGAAATAGCATGGAAACCAACCAACCTTATCAATAAAAGATGCAGGATAACACCGATATGTTTGCTCAAATGATGTTCCATGGTAACCATATCCATCAAAAAACTGCATTTTCAGAAACAAACTGAATAAGGGAAAGGGCAAAACAAAAGGAGAAAATATTTGTTTGGAGAGCAAAAGACCCACAACAAACACATATCATACTAGGACTTAACATTTTTTAAAGATAATACTTCAAATTAATCTAATGATGCATAGGACAAATAAGCATCTTGAAGAATGTGAACTAAATCATAGATGATTAACTTCTAGATTTCCTAAAAATACCTATCTTTTTGTAAGTAAGGCAGAACAGACTCAGGTGAACCACCAAAGTAGCTTCCTCAAAGACATTAATAATTTATTATGTAGTATTAATCACCTTGATAACTCCAACTCATTGTCTTCTTGGTAGTTCATTGGAGTGCAGATTAATAAACGAAACAAAACAAAACCCTACTATATTATATATCTACAATTGCTTCAAATTAGTTTTAGTTAATGGCTAATACCAAGTCCAACCAGGCAAAAAGTTTTCAAGAACAAAAGATAACTTTACACCAGATCCCATATTTGCAGGAAAGGTGTTCTTATACTTTAGCCCATTTCTGCAGATGCATATAGACTAACATTTTGATACTGAATGATGAATTGCGCTCTTAAGTACAAAAGCAATTGAATTGCCAAGCAACAGTTTAACCCAGATAATAATTTCTCGGAAAGAGAAAAGGCAATGAGATAATCACTTCAAATACATGTCGAAAAATTGAAATTGCATACCATAATTACTATTTCTGGCTAGCTTAACCACCAGATCAACTGTCTCAGCTCTCCTATCAAAAAAATGCAAACAAAAATTCAATCCCACACTATATTCAATCACTCTCATTAAAGAACAAATTCTGATAAATACAAAATATTGAATGCTCAGCATATCAAAATAAATAAAATTTCAAAAACAGATTAATTGATTGATAAGATCTAAATTCGAAAAAAAAATAATAAAATTCGAGGCGCGTACTCTGATCGGAAGCGAGGAAAGTAGAAACTAGGAAGATGATTGCTACAATTTTTCGGCAGAATTTTTAAATTTTTGGCTTTTTGCAGAGGCGAAAGCAGAAAGGTGCAGTGTTAAAGGAGAAAAATATTGAAGAGAGGAAAGGGGGTAAGATACGCTACGTTCTATGCGTATTACGCAAGATGTAGCCTGTAGGTCTTATCTCATGCTGCCACGTGGAGTACGAAATCTTGGGCCTTGGAATATTTTCATTGTACAACGAAGCCCATGTTTGGGGCAAATTATTGTATGGACCATGATCCACACAGTTGTGTGGACCAAAAATAAAAAGTACATTATTTTTGTACTGATGGTACATTACCTTCAACACAAAAATAATGTACCCTAAAATAATGTACCTACAGTACAAAAATAATGTACCTTCAATACAAAAATAATGTACTTTTTATTTTTGGTCCACATAGCTGTGTGGACCATGGTCCATGCAATAATGATTGCATATTTGGTGCATAAATCGAGTTGTTATGCCGTGGACCCAGGTCCACCTTGCAAGGTGGACATGTGTCTACATTCACATACATTATACTCTACATTCACATATACTATACTTTACATTCACAATTTGTAAACTCTACATTCACACATTATAGGATTATATGTTTAGTAACTATACTCTATATTCATATATACTATACTCTACATTCACAATTTGTAAACTCCACATTCACACATTCAAAACTCTATATTCACAGATCCTATACTCTACATTCACAACTTGAGAACTCCACATTCACACATTACAAGGCTACAAGTTGCTAAAACTTCTTAACTCTATTACAGATTCACACATGCATAACTTTACATTCACGATTTCTATACTCCATATTCACAATTTGAAACCTCCACATTCACACATTTCTGGGCAACTCTACATTCACACAATCATAAATCTACATTCACGATTTATATACTCTACATTCACATTTTGAAACCTCTACATTCACACATTTTTGGACAACTCTATATTCAGCAATATGTTTACTTAAAAAACAAAAACAAAAAAAAAAGACAAAAACGGCGTAGTTTTGGACCCAGGTCCACAGCATAATTTGCCGCATAAATATGCTCCATGGGAGAAACTAAGAATCATTATTCCATTGGATTATGGTCCAATGTGAATCATAAATAAAAGATACATTTTTAATATATTAAAAGTACATTTTATATATATATATATATATATATATATATATATATATATATATATATATAAAGTATATTATTTGAAAATATATAATTTATATATTATTCCTTTCGTTCCATTTTATGTGTCTGGTTTAGTTAACAAAACTTGACTAAATTATTTTCAATTCAATTTTTCATAATATTAAGTTTAGTATTGATATACAAAACTTATATATTTAGAAACTACAGAAAAAGTACTATTAAACACACAAAAAAAAACTAAATTTAAAAATAAGTAAAAAAAATAAAGAAAATAAACAAAGAAGAAAGAGTTAGTTTAACTAATGAATAGTAAGTATGACAGATAAAATGGGACAAAAGAAGTATCAAATAATACACATTCAGTAAATAAATAATGTACTTTTAGTATATGAATTGTCAATTCAGTATTTGATTTAACTTCATACATACCTTATGTCCGTCCCCTTACACTTTTTTGTTGGGAGTTTGCCCCTAGCATTTCATACAATGCTAAGGGCATTTCATACAATGCTAAGGTTTCTTCCGTAATTTTTTCTCCCATGACACCTCCAGCCGAATTGTCAACCATTAATTGGCTGGTTTGGGTCAAACAATCATAGAAGATATGATTTTGCAACTCCAATGGGTAGCCATGATGGGGACATTGAATGAGTAACATTTTGAACATTTCTCATGCCTCATGGAACGGTTCACCTTCAGTTTGCGAGAAGGTCGCAATTTTCCTTCTTAATTCTGCAGTTTTAACATGAGAATAGAATTTACCTATGAACTTATTATAAACCTCCAGCCATGTCCGAAGGGGGAAACACCTCATCCTCAATTCTTCTTCTGTCATGTCATTCAAGACTTGACCACCTCTAGGAATGTTTTAAGGCATTGATTCTAGGCAAGAAATTGCTAGAATCAATGTAGCTCCAATCAATGATGTTTTCTTGCTTAGAGACTGAAAGGTATAGGTACGAAAAGAGGTGAAGGCAAAGTGTTTGTGAAAATGTCTCTTTGGTAAATTGGTTACCTAAAAAGTGCTCCAATCCAAGAGTATGCCTAGTAGACCGAGAGGAGAAAGGTAATAACAAAACCTCTCAAGAATAACAACCATTGCAATGCAATCAACCTAAGTCTTAAGTGACACTATGATGCAACATGACTAAATAGCAACTCATTCCTAGCTTTTCTTTATCTTGAATTCAAATACTTGTTTCAATTTTCAATTGTGAATACTACAACATGAATTATTTGTGTGTGATTTTCGTGATATGGCATATGATGAATATGATTCTATATTCATTGATTTGATCACAAGCTAACGCTTCCAATTTGTCTTCCCTTGAGAACGATATAAACCCGTGATCACTTCACACATCTTTTGACACCAAAACCACCACCAACAACAAAATATATGCCATTAGACAACTCAATTACATTTTCGTGCGTAGTTCAATGGCTAACTTGAACCTTTTCCTTTGGAGATTGAAGCTACTCAACAAAATGAGAGTTTTTGTGTAGCTTGGTGAATCATGGTAAGATCCTTTGCAATGTAGAAAGGAAGAAATAAGACCCCACATCCGATGACATTTGTTTGGCTTGATTCGAGGAAGTTAAAACCATGGACCACCTACTCATATAATGCAACAGAGCTGTGGTTGTTTAGAGAGGTTTGCTTCCAAATGTAGTTATGTGAAGAAATATGGACATAGGTAACTGGCTAAAATTGAACCTCGATAACAATGGGGGCTCTAATTATCGAGACAACTAGTCTATTTCTTTGCACTTACCCTATGGTGGATTTGGTAGCTAGTGGAGAAATGAGGTAGTGTTTACTGGCATCGAAATGGAACCTAAGAAGAAAACCAATAAATCCTTGAGATAAAATACGAGATATGCAGAGCTTTTGCCCATAACATGAGCTATGGGAAGCAAAAAAAAAATTACAAGAACTTGGTAACTTGTTAGGAGATGCCAATTAGCAATAGAATGACCCTTAATGTTGATAAGTGCATTAAACAAAGAATTGAAGTATCCAAATGCACTGGTATTCTCTATGATGTAGAGGGGAGTTGGCATTAGGGCTGGGCAAAATGGTTCGGATTACCCGAATCGAATCGAACCGAACTGAAAAATCGATCGGTTCATGTTTTAGAAGAATCGAACGGTTCGGTAAAAAACCGAACCGAACTGGAAAATTGAACGATTTTTTAATTAAATATAAATAAATATTATATATATTATAAATAAATAAATAAATAAATAAATAAATAAATAAATAAATATATATATATATATATATATATATATATATATATATATATATATATATATATATATATATATATATATATATATTTCCAAACTATAATGAATTTGGAATTCATTCTAGATTGGAATGAGTTTGGAATTCATTCCAGTTTACTGGATTGAGTTTACCGTGGAAATTCATTCCAGTAAATTGGAATGAAATTTTAGTTTTGAAATTTTAATTTCAGTTTATTTTTTTTTAAAATTGTTTAAATTGTTAATTTGTTATGTTGGTATTTAATATTTAGATATTAGACTTTGGATTTGGGTTATGTGATGTTTCATGCATAGTTATTACAACACCTTTTACGTCGCGGCGCCCCCGACCACCTTGTCGCCTAGAAAATGTTGAAATTCGGGGGTCGTAAACTGAACCGAATACCAAATTGAACTAAATCCGATTCGAAACCGAACCGCTTCAAATCGAACCGAAATCGAACTCTAATGTTAAACCGAATGATTTAATTTTTTTTTTTAAACCGAAAACCGAAACAAAAAAAATCGAACTGAAGACCGAACGCCCACCCCTAGTTGGCATGGTGGTTTCCTTTGTAAGTATCACGTGCGTGGATGTTATGGGAATTTGAGTGCTAGGTAATCGTCAAGGGCCTTGAATAGGCATGCAATAAGGGCTTTGGCATGATTGATATCCAAGGGAATTCTAAGGATGTCGTGAACTAAATTAAAGGAACAAGAACACCTCTTGGTCCGCTTATAAATATTATATTGTGGAGCAATATGCAAAGAGTGGAAAGGATTCGAGTGTTGATTTGAAGCATGTATTCTAAGAACAAAAGTGCGTGGTGAACATCTTGGTTTATCTTGTGATTCGATAGAGCTTTATAGAATGATCTGTCCTTACTCCATCCCGAAGTTAGCTAATCAATGCATGAATTATTGAGAGGCACCACTAGAAAGTTGTATGGGTTAATCCTCTCCACTTGCTCAAAAAATAAAACTTTCTCTTTCAATAAAATATGATGATAGCTTTTAATATAATTCATTATTTACGTTTTACATGCTTTGATTATCTTTAATACTTTTGTATTATTGATTGTGATATATACTTTTGTGTGACACTTTATGAACATTAAATTATAATTTGAACTATTATTGATCCGTGTGCAATAAAATTTGTACCACCCTTTGGGTTTTAAAAAAAAATCACAAATTACAAATAATCTTAAGAGATAAACACTTAAGTAAGATCAAAATCGTACTTTAATTTGCAATTAACTTTTGATTCATATCAATTCAAAAAATTATGCTAAAATTGTAATACTGATTGACGAATTAACATAGTATTTAAGAAATGTATTGAACTAAAAATTCAAAGAGTCAGGATGGCCGAGTGGTCTAAGGCGCCAGACTCAAGTTCTGGTTCTCGTGAGAGAGCGTGGGTTCAAATCCCACTTCTGACAAATGTTTTGATTCCCCCTTACTTTTGTATTTATTGGGCTATTTTTACAAATCAACGGAAATTTTGAAGGCCTCAAAGAAAGGCCCACCGAGATAAAAACAAAAACAGCCCAACAAATTCTCTCCAATAAAGAACGACACGGTGTCGTTTTGGCACCAACTACCCTGGAAAAACCCTACTTCTCAGCTCCATCGCCCTGCATAGATGAGTGGTTGCTCATAAAAACCAACTTCAATATCAACCTGACCCGAAATGGACGGACCAACGTCGACGGAACCGATTGTCGAGGATCCATGTATCTCGGAGCATCCACCGCCGGCGAAAATTGTCGGCGGAGGCGGAGTGGAAACTCAGACGGTTCATAATAAGACCCCAGAAGAGCTAGTGGCCAAAGCCATAGCTCCAGTGAAGAGGGAATATCTTCGTCCTCCCCCTCAAAGACATCATAGCGACGGCAACCGTGCCGTTACCGGAGTCCAAAATGACGACGCTGCAGAGGCTAAGTCCAATCCTCTGCTCAAAGAGAAGAAATCCAAACGTCAACTCAAACGTGAACGCCTTCAGGTCATCTTCCCAAAATTAAATTGAAAATGCAATTTGTACTATTTTTAAGTGCATATTCTGCTCTAATTATGTCCTAGTGTTGTAAGCTTTGTACACTAAATTTGCAGTCTTGTTATTATCGTGTAACTTACATTAACCATTCCATGAATTTGGTTTCTTTAATCAGAAGATTTTTAAAATTTTAAAAGGTTTTGAAGTATCTTGATGGTTCTAATTTTAGGAACAAAAATCTCCTCTTAATCTTTGTCCCGTGGTGGCAAAAACTGGGAAAGTTAGTGCGTGTTCTTATAGTGATAAGTGCCGCTTTAACCATGATGTGGACGCTTTCAATGCTCAGGTAAAATTCAAATCAAGAATCAATTTGTTGGTTTTTGTGTGAACTGTAAATTGATTTTTGTTGCCAATTGGATGCAGAAACCAGCTGATATAGAGGGTACATGCCCTTTCCTGGATAATGAAGGGCCATGCCCTTATGGATTGGCTTGTAGATTTGCAGGTACACACAAAGATGATCTACCAGTGGAGACTTTGAATAGTCGTAGGCAGTGTTCTGAATTAAATGTATTGAGCAAGGAAACTCAGAAGCTTTTGTGGAAAAATAAACTGAAGTTCACCAAGGCTCATGCTACACTCAAACATCTTGGGATTACGGTCAGTATACACTTCTGACAAGAGTAAAGTGACAGGATGAATTTGAACCAAGAAATCTAGGAGATTATGATATTGTAAAGTAAAACCAAAGGAAAGAAAAACAGAAATCTAGGACTTCATGATATTATAAAGTAAAACAAAAGAAAAGAATAAATTCTTGCCCTCAGCTACTTAGAGTTAATTGTTCCAATTCTACTGGATGCCCTCTCTTCTAAGAGTTGGTATGTATTTATAATCTATTACCATATGTAAAATAAGGTGGGAGCATCAACTACTGCATAATTAGTCAATCCCTAAGTATATGCTCCATAAAATGAGCAAGGATTTACATAATCAGTCAATCCCTTATTCTATGCTTCTTTGAATTCTGCCACAAGAATGATTATTTGATTACTTTTCTTTCCTGCCTGATTTGTATCAACTACACAAGTCAGGCGGAAGAAGATAAGGAATCATGTAATACTAATACTATTAGAGAATAGTAAATACATTGGGGAGGATATCCCTTTTCTGAACAAAATCTATAATATGATTGAACGTAAGTTCTGTGTGCTTTGATGACATGAAGGTGGTAGAATCCACAACAATATTGTATGTTTTACACCTCTTTAACCTCTGGTGCTGTTATTTATTGGTGTGGTATTCTAATTGCAGAGACATGGAATAAATGATAAGTTTTCCAATCAAGAGGAAGATGATCAAATTGACACAAATGGCTCTTCCACTACTGATAACAATGAAGCTCCTGCTTATGCTAATATCAAACTGGAGAGCTCTCTTCTAGTTACAGGTGAAGAAGGTCTAGATGATGCTGCTGTGATTGAAGATGATAGACCACAAAAGAAGGCTAAATCTTCTATTAACGAAACACCTACTTTCATTGATGTTAACAATGGTATGTAAATTGAGTATTTTGTTTCTAGAATTCATATTGTTGCTTAGTGAGGATCTCCAGAGCTTAGTTGTATATTTCAACAGCTTCAAATATCCAAGAGAAAGTTCTTCAAAAGAGCCATGATGGAGATGCATCTGTAGGAACGGCTGTAATGCTTTCAGCAGCTACAAATATCCAGGAGACAAATCTTCAAAGGAGCCAAGACAGAGTTACATCTGCAGCAACCGTAGATCATCCTGCTGCAGAGACGGATAAAAGCCTTAAAGTTCATCCACGTGAGAAAAAGCTTATTGATTTCAAAGAGAAACTTTACCTTGCTCCTCTGACGACAGTAGGGAATCTACCTTTCCGAAGGGTTTGCAAGGTGCTGGGAGCTGATGTAACCTGTGGTGAGATGGCAATGTGCACAAATCTTTTACAGGTGGGTTCTTGTTTTTCAGTATTTTTTTAAATTGCACAAAATTGTCAAGAGAAATATTTAAGTTAAAGTGCAAGTGTATTACTGTCTTTTTCCATGCCCATAGGGTCAAGCATCAGAATGGGCACTGCTAAGGCGACACTCATCTGAAGAATTTTTTGGTGTTCAAATCTGTGGATCATATCCAGATACAGTTGCAAGAACTGTTGAGCTTATTGAGCAGGAATGCTCAGTGGACTTTATTGATATTAACATGGGATGCCCAATTGACATTGTCGTTAGCAAAGGTGGTGGATCATCTCTTCTTACAAAACCGATGCGAATGAAGAGTGTCATAGCAGGGGCTACTGCAACTGTTGATACGCCAATAACCATAAAGGTAAGTTGTACTTTTGGCATTCAGGAAAACTAATGCAAGTATAAGAGTGTAGGTTATGGAGTTTTCAATTGGATACAAATATTTGTTTTTTCTACAGCAAGTTTCTACTCTTTAGATCTTTTAGATTCTTTTTCTGAGATGCTTTATAATTGCGCCTTT
Source organism: Ipomoea triloba (assembly GCF_003576645.1). Taxonomy (NCBI): domain Eukaryota; kingdom Viridiplantae; phylum Streptophyta; class Magnoliopsida; order Solanales; family Convolvulaceae; genus Ipomoea; species Ipomoea triloba. The sequence goes on from NC_044927.1 coordinate 11,714,258, forward strand.
TGCTGCTTAAGGTACGAACAGGTTATTTTGAGGGGAAAAATCGCATTCATTCATTAATAGCAGATATTAGAAACTGTGGAGCTACTGCAGTTACTATACATGGTCGATCACGTCAGCAACGCTACAGCAAGCTTGCTGACTGGGGATACATCTACCAATGTGCAAAAACTGCCCCCAAGTCATTGCAAGTCCTTGGCAATGGTGATGTATTCTCTTATGTAGACTGGAACAAACACAAAAATGATTGCCCTGAGCTTTCTACATGCATGATTGCTCGAGGTGCATTGATAAAGGTGTTGTAAATACATTCTTCATTGATGATCTTCTATGCACTTGGTCATGTGGCCATATTGAAATAACCCTCTTCCAAAATTTGTAGCCTTGGATATTTACTGAAATCAAGGAACAGAGACACTGGGATATTAGCTCTGGGGAACGGCTGGATATCTTGAAGGATTATGTGCGTTTTGGCCTTCAACACTGGGGTTCTGACTCAAAAGGTAAGTAAGAGATGGCTTTTGGATTGTTCTTGGCAAACACATTTGCCAAGGACATCATGAATGTAAAATGTTGACGTTTGTACTAAATGGCTTCAGGCGTGGAGACTACCAGGCACTTCTTGTTAGAGTGGCTTAGTTACACATGCCGATATATTCCAGTTGGTCTGCTAGATGTAATCCCTCAAAGAATAAATTGGCGATCACCTGCATATTATGGTCGAGATGACCTTGAGACACTGATGGCTTCTGATTCTGCTGCCGATTGGGTATCAAATCTGTAACTCTCACTCCATTGTTATTTAAATCTCTAAAGCGTACAATATTAATAATCTGTCATGATCTGTCTGTCATGTTCCTTAAACAGATCAGGATCTCCGAACTGTTACTTGGCAAGGTTCCTGAGGGGTTTTCATTTGCCCCAAAACACAAATCCAACGCCTACGATACAGCAGAAAATGGCTAATATCAATCTCTTCTTATCTGCTCCTTCTGATAGGAGTTTCAGGGGTGCCAACAAGGGCCTGCTTTGCTCAAGCTTTGGGCCGCATTCATACCTTGCTTTAGGAGATGCTCTTGTATTTTGGTAATAATATTTTTAAAATTTATCTGAGAGCTGTGGGTTTCTGGAAGCTCTTAAATTTTGAAATACTAGAATTTCTATTCTTACGGTTGATCTTTGTATTGTGACTTGTGAGGAAATGAAGTGCCTATTTTCCTGGATGTTTTCGGTATTTTACTTGTTTTCAAAAGTTTTTTGTTTATTGGCATTGATATGGATTTTGATTTTTGATGTTTCGGCAGAAGATTTATCCAAAGTATTGGTGTAGATAAGAGCCAATTTTCAGTAGTTTCATTCACGAAAAAAATTTAATGGCTTTCCTGTTGGATTCATTATAAATAATTTGTCAAGTAACTAGCTTAATGACCTATTATTGTGTGGAACGTGGTTCACACAGACATGGTCCAATATATATTTTTACAACTCATAATGTACATTATTTTAACATATAATGTACATTATCTTATTGCAGAAGTTTTATTATTCTTTTTTTTTTCTAATACATAATTTACATTATTCTAACACAATGTATATTATCTTACTTAGAAGTTTCATTATTCTAATTCATAGTATATATTATTCTAAACACATAAGGTACATTATTCTACCACATAATGTACATTGTTCTAACACAATGTATATTATCTTACTTAGAAGTTTCATTGTTTTAATACATAATGTACATTATTCTAACACATAATGTATATTATTCTAACTCATAATGTATATTATTCTAACTCATAAAATTCAACAATATCGTTTTGGACTGTGGTCCACACAATAATTTGTCTTAATGACCCATTGGTACCTTTGTGGTTCTCTCAAATGGGATGTTACAAGTTTAAAAATTCATCTTGATGGGGGCAATACTTACGAACAGATACTGCATTGTGATAGAGTTAATAGTATTCAAAAAAAAAAAAATTCATCTTGATAAACACTTTGGTAACTTATGTTATGCCATCCCCAATAGCACTCTTGGACACAAAGTTTAAGAAAATAAACTGACAAGTGTGTGTTTTAAGCAAATGGGAAGGTGAAATCGAAATCAAAGGTGGATTTTTCTCCTGTTATTTCCCAAACTTTGTCAGTCCCAGTGGGCCCACCTTTTGGCATACGTGAGGCGCATCCCCTTTTGGATTTTGTCACCCAATAGCACTCTTTAGCATTAATTTTTTTTTTTTTTTAGTTTTTTCTTAATTTGTTTTGTCAGCTTTTGTTTGTTATTTTTTTCCTCTTTTTTTTTCTTCCACCCTCATTTTCTCCTTCCTAATCACACTTACAAAATCTCCTAAAAAAAAGCACCAAAATTTAATCTATTGGAGAAGGCCTTAGATATAGTCCCGTCCATTAAAGAGAAAAACAACCCATCATTTCCTTAATATCATTAAAATTAAATCAAAATAAGAATGCCAAGTTTTTCAATGAAGACATTGTATAAGGCGTTCCCCATTAATGGTAATTATAATTTTTATAATGATAATAAATAAATAAATAACCAAAATATAGTGGAGTAAAATGGTAGGTCTACAAAAAATTGAGAAAAAACTTAAACTAACGGGGAGAAGGATTTTTGAGATTGAGTGATTGAGTGAAATAATCCACTCCTTTGTCTTTTCAATCAACTCAAGGCCTCTCGGACATTGATGGCTTCACCTTCTTTGGAGTCATAAACATCCTTCCAAGGTATTCTTTTGAAGTTATAAGTCATAACGTTCCCAAATTTATTCTCGACACACAACAGAGACCCATCTTCCCAAAATAACTATTGATCACTGTGTTTTCAATCGTCCCGCCTATGATTTTTTTCATTTTTCTGTTACAGTTTGGTTCTAAAAAATATCAACTCTTCATTGTTAGTAGCATTCTTCCAATCTCTCAAATAAGCCCCTGCACTCTTCACAATAATTATGTATTGGGATGCTGTGGTTGTGCCAAATTTTCACATTTATTGCATTCTAAATGTTATAGCCAGTCATTATAAGTAGACAATATTTATTTTTCTTAAGCTTGCGAAATTCTGCACTACCCAATCAACAATTGTAGATTTGTAGTGTTCCAAAATTATTTCACTCCCAATAATTCTTCAACATTCCGTCGTTGCTTCACAACTAACTAACAAATGAAAAAGTGTTTCAGTTTTTGGTAAACAAAGTTGAACATCACGGGAACAATTGACATATTTAACTAGTAAATTCACAGTAGGTGGGTGATAGGGCTATACTCAGCACATACGTTATCCCCAATGCACCCAGCAACCCGACCTCAAGCAGGACCTAACCAACCTTATTCCTGTTACCCGACCTCTTCAGGTCGGGCCGGCCTGCCCATACCTCCCGGTACTGGGCCGCTCAAGACACGTGTACGGCTACGGTCCGGGGGCAGGGGGGACAGTGCATGAACGCCACGTGCGCGGCATGCCGGCAACCCGGAACTCTACGCTGCACTGTCCCCTATAAATACCTGCATTTATTGAGGAGATAGGACTTTTGGCCACATTGAGAATCACTAAGATCTGCTTCCCGATCTAAGCCTAAACCCGGACTCTTACCTTTGATTCTTCACCTCCTCGATTAATATAACCCAGTATCCAATTATTATTATCTCCCGTATTTACACCATCATTTTTGGCGCTGTCTGTGGGGACCGACGTTAGATAAGCCGAATACGCAAGACAGCCGTTCCCCAATTATGTATCCTTACCTAGATTTCTTCAATGAACCGGAAGCACAGGAGATGGAGTACATGGACGATCTTGAGGCCGGAGATCAGGATCTCAGGTCCCACCTCAACACCCGCGCGGAGTCAAAACGGGCTCATCCCGCTGAGCCTTCACCGCAGGAGCCGATAAATATCATCCACGAGGTCCTGACCTACCCTCAAGGGGTGGGGAAAATGCCCTTTCAGTACCCCTTGAACCCCATGGGGATCCCAGATCTGAATTATCAATGGTGGCAACACACGCCGCAGTATTACCCTCCACCGCCTTACCAGTTCCAACCCGGAGTTTTTTCTCAGCCGACGTACTTCCCGGCCCCGGGAGTGTCGCTTGCCCCTATCAACCCGGAGATTCGCCGGGTATAGTTAGAACGAAGGCCATCCGTGCCGTACCCCGCCCCGCCAGTGCCACCCCGCGGACCACCGGAGGCCGCGATGGAGTCTGTCGACGGGACAGAGTATTCCCCCCTGAAGGAGTGCTTTTGAACGGTTACGACCCTCGGCTAGAGAACGCCTAGGGGTACGAGAAGAAGGTCGTAGATCCGTAGACAGACCCATCCCGAGCTACCGAGCGACTCAGAGAGCAGCAGCTCCCGTTCGGGCAGACCACGAAGCCGGGCATGAAATAGCAGCGGTAGTGCCTTACCCCGGGGCATCTTGGAACAGGTCCGAAAAGAATTTAATCGTTGGAAAAACGAGCAAACACCAAGGCCGGGAAATGACGCCGCAGCGTTATTGACTGCCCCATTCACTGACGAGGTCATGAATCACCCGTATCCGATCGACCTTCGAGTTCCGGGAAGCAAGGGATACAACAGCAGGACCGACCCCGAGGAACACGTTAACTCCTACTACGGAAACATGCTGATGATGGGGGTGTCTGATGCGGTAATTTGCTGCACGTTTTATTCTACCCTAGAAGGTCGAGCAATCGAATGGTTCAAAACCTTAGAACCCAAATCTATTGATAGTTTTACGGAATTAGCAAGGAGATTCATTCAGCGGTTCGCGACCTCGAAGGCTGTCCGCCGGCATTTTACGTACTTGGAAATCGCAAAGCAAGACGAAGGGGAAACTCTTGCTGAATTCCTCGTCAAATGGAAGAGCGCAGTGGGAGAGGTGGAGCCCATGGACGATCGGACAGCTATCAATGTTCTCCATTCATCCCTCCGAGCCGGCCCTCTATATCAGGACTTCATCCTCCGACCTCCGTTGACATACGAAGAGGCGTTGCGGCGGGTAGCTGAATCACGCGAATGCGGGAAAGGCGAACGCGGCTAAGCGCCGGCAGGAGGCGGGGCCAAGTCGACCCGACCGACGAAATACTGACCGGCCACCCAAGCCGAGAGATGGTCCTAATCATGACCGGGTCCCGACCTTTTCCCAATTATCGCGGCCAGTGGCGGAGGTACTAGATTACGCTCAATCATGCAATCTCGTCAGGTTACCAGAGGCCGCCTGGGACGAGGACGATAAGTCTAAGTATTGCGCGTACCACCGGAATCGGGGACACAACACAGAGGACTACTCCAGTCTGAAGAGGGTTATCGAAGATTTACTAAGGTCGGGCGAGTTATCCCAGTTCGTGCAGAAGGATAAAAGCAAGAAGCCCTAGAAAAAGATGTTTCGTAGGTCAGGGAAGGATCGCAAGAACAAGAATAACCCGGATAACCGAGATGAACTGGAGGAACCGCCGCCGACGTCAGGCGCAAAGCATATTATACACGTCATATTTGTGGGGCTTGAAGGCAGCGACGCGCCCGAAGAGCGCCGACTATGGTCTCGAGAGTTACACGTCAGTTTAGTCGAATCCGAACCACGAGCAAAGCGACCACGGACGGACCCGATAGCGTTTACGGACGACGATCTACCGTCACAACCCGACTACAACGCGGAGGCACTTGTGGTCACCATAGACGTCATGAGAGTCGACATCCAACGAGTAATGGTCGATACCGGTAGCAGTGTCAACGTGCTCTACTATGACGTCTTGAAGAAGCTAAACCTAAACCCAATCGCCATGACACCCATTCGCACTCCGCTCTCAGGATTCACGGGGGACACCATCCAACCCGAAGGAAGCATACGGTTGCCGGTAGAGGTCGGGACCTTCCCGCGCGTGCTTAAGGTCGAGATGGACTTTGTGGTGGTGAATCTGACATGCGTCCACAACATAATCTTGGGACGACCGAGAATTGACATGCTCGGGGCGGTAATCTCCATGCCCCACCTGTGCATGAAGTTTCAAACGCCGGAGGGGGTCGGAGTCCTCCGAGGAGACGTACGATCCGCCAGAAGGTGTTACGTCAAGGCAGTGCAAAAGCAAGAGGCGGGATCCTCTCGGGTCAACACCATTTCTCAAAGGAAAGACGAAGATAAGAAAGAACAACCCGAACCATCAGGAGAAACAAAAGAGGTGGCGCTCGACCCCAACCAACCTGACTGGACTGTCCAGATCGTAACACTATTGACCCCCGGTCTGAGGAAAGACGTTCTGGCCGTCCTTAGAGAGTACGCCGATATCTTCGCGTGGTGCCCCCAGGACATGCCCGGGATCGATAGCCAAGTGATCTGCCATCGGTTGGCGGTCAATCCAAACGTGAAGCTAGTAAAACAGAAGCCGAGGCACCTATCGACGGACCGAAAGGAATTTGTGCGCCAAGAGGTCCGAACACTCGAAGCTATAGGCCACGTGAGGCCGGTGGTCTACCCCGAGTGGGTGGCAAACGTAGTGCTGGTGCCAAAGCCCCCGACTTGGCGCATGTGTGTAGACTAGACCGACCTCAACAAGGCCTGCCCCCTCGACCCTTACCCGTTACCCAGCATCCACCAGATGGTGGACGAAACGGCCGGCGCCGACTTGCTGAGCTTCATGGACGCATTTAAAGGTTACCATCAGATTAAGATGGCATAAGAAGATGAGGAAAAGACGTCGTTCGTGACTCCCGAAGGACTGTTCTGCTATCGAGTGACGCCTTTCGGGCTGAGGAACGCGGGCGCCACCTATCAACGAATGATCAACAAGCTCTTTGAGGGGTTATTGGGGGTCACGATGGAAGCTTATATTGATGATATGCTCGTCAAAACCTCAGATCGGGTAAACCACTATTGCGACCTCCAGGCCTGTTTCGAAATCATGCGCCGCTTCGGGATGAGACTTAATCCGAAGAAATGCACCTTCACCGTTCATACCGACAAGTTTTTGGGATTCATGATGACGAAGAAAGGGATAGAACCAAACCCGGTCAAAGTAAAGGCTGTCCTCGACATGCAACCCTCGACCACAGTTCGGGAGGTCCAAAGATTAACTGGCCAGTTGGTCGCCCTCAGTCGTTTCCTGTCAAAACTAGCCGAGCGAGCATTGCCGTTTTTAAGATCCTCAGAAAGGTGAATAGCTTCTAGTGGGATGATGAATGTCGGGAGGCATTCGAAGGACTCAAAGAATACCTAGCATCTCCAATCGTCCTGTCCAAACCGGAGGTTGGGGAGACGTTAGACGTTTATCTGGCGGTAGCTAACAAAGCCATAAGCGCCGTACTTTGTAGAACCGACCAGGCGGGAACACAGCGACCTGTCTATTACATAAGCCACGCCCTTCAAGGGCCCAAGCTGCTTTATTCAGTAATAGAAAAGGTCGTCTACGCACTTTACACGGCGGCAATGAAGCTAACACCTTATTTCCAAGGTCGGATTATCCGAGTATTGACCGACCAACCAATCGGAGCGGTCCTCCGAACTTCCAGCTCTTTCGGGTGCATGGTGAAGTGGGCGATGATGCTTACACAATTCGCAATCGAGTACCGCCCAAGGCCAACCATTAAGGTCCAAGCAGCACGAAAGGAGCAGGGGGCGGCATAGTAATAACCAGTCCGGAGGGCTTCAAGCTGTACTACGCCCTCCTTTTTCAATTCGTCCCCACAAACAATGAAGCCGAATACGAAGATTTCATCGGCGGTGTGGAGCGGGTGAAAGCCTTAGGAGCAACCGCGGTCAAGATCTCCACCGATTCCGCCCTCGTGGTTGGCCAGGTCTTGGGAACGTTCGAAGCTAAAGGAGACCGGTTGGTTAGATACCGTGACTGAGCGGTAAGGGAACTTAACAACTTCAAATCATACGCGGTTCAGCACGTTCCCCGATCCAAAAATGCCGACGCCGATATCTTGTCCAAATTGGTTCACCAAGCGCCAGAGCATATCTCCAAGATTGCCCGGGTCGTAGAAGTGCCCGCCGCAAGTATCGACCTATTGCAGGTCGCGCCGATCACTGAAGAAGATCACTGGATCACCGACCTCATAAACTATTTGCAGTCCGGTGAACTCCCAACCGAGGATGCCCAAGCTCGAAAAGTCAAACAGCGGGCCCCCAGGTTTGAGGTGTTGGAAGGTAAACTTTACCCGCGGTCGTACGGGGGACCATTAATGCAGTGCCTGAACGCCTTCGAGGCAAACTTGGTGATGACCGAGCTACACTCAGGTATCTGCTCAGCTCATCAAGGGGGACGGTCGCTAGCAAGGCGGATCATGTTGATAGGCTACTATTGGCCATCCATCCAACTCGACTGCGAAGAGCTCGCGAGGAAGTGTGAGTCCTGCCAGCGTTTCGCCAAAACGCCCGGCCGACCGGCCACATTCTACAAGCCGTCAGCTCAGCCATTCCATTCGCAAGGTGGGGAGTGGACATCCTGGGACCGTTCCCAGAAATTGCAGGTCGGAAAAAATTCATAATAGTCGTCGTGGACTACTTCTGGAAATGGGTAGAGGTAGAGCTGTTGGCCACTATCACATCCCAACAGTGCGAAAGGTTCCTATGGCGGAACGTTATATCTCGTTTCAGAGTGCCCGTGCAGTTGGTCACAGACAATGGGAGACAGTTTGAGAGCAAATCTTTCCAAAACTTCCTAGCGACCGTGGGAACCCGATCGACAAGGTTCGGTTGCCTACCCGCAGGAAAACGGTCAGGTCGAAAATGCCAACCGCACCATCCTGAACGGCCTAAAAAAGAAGCTCGATTCCGCAGGTCGGAGCTGGGCCGAAGAGTTTCCGTATATATTATGGGTATACAGGACAATGCCTAGAGAGGCGACAAGAGAAACCTCGTTCGCGCTGGTCTACGGCGCTGAGGCCAGGCTCCCGATCGAAGCATGGATTCCCACCAGGAGAGAAAGGGAGTTCGACCCAGTCGAGAACGAGACCTTAATGACGACCGACCTGGACGACCTGGAGGAACGAAGGCAGTTGGCGGCCCGAAGGATCGCGAGCTATCAGTAGAAGGTGAAAATACACCACGATTCCCGTGCTCGGCCCCGATATTTCCAGGTCGGGGACTATGTTCTTCGACGTAGAGAAGTCAGTAGACCACAGGAGGGTGGCAAACTCACGCAAACCTGGGAGGGACCCTATGTGGTGTCAACCGTCATCCGCCCAGGGACGTACCGACTAGAGACAACTACCAGCAAGGCCGTGGATCGAATTTGGAGCTCGAAAAATTTAGTTCTGTATTACCACTAAAGGTGCATCCTAGCCTGGTGTTACCATTGGATGTACTTTAAATGGATAATAAGTGTTAGTCAAATATCTGAAACTGTCATTTGAGTTGAAAAGACTGCAGTCTTTAAAGGGCTCCTATCGGATCGAAAAGATCGCAAACTGAGGTCGAAAAAACTACGGCCTGCCATAGGCCCAATCCAAGATCGAAAAGATCGCAAACCGAGGTCGAAAAGACTACGACCGGCCTGCCATTGGTCTACTATGGGTCCCGATGTGACTAACGGCCGAAAAGATCCCAAATCAGTCGAACAGACTAGCCTGCCATAGGCTCAAACCGTATCGAAAAGATCCCTGGCCAAGGTCAAAAAGATCGGCCTGCCATTGGTCTACTATGGGTCCCGATGTGACTAACGGCCGAAACTTAAGTGTCGGTCGGAACAAGAGGGTCCCGACCCCAGACCCAAGAACGGCCTTGATAGATCAAGGAACGTACAACCTTCCATAAACCCGAGGCCGGTAAGACTTCAGTCGGCTGGTAGGCCCGGAACCACGCTCGGAGGCATGCATATAAGCTTTATTAGGGCGAACGGAATGAGAGCATAAACATTAAAAATTAATGATCTTATAAATAAACAAACGCCGCGACTAGTCAGAAGGAATTCATTTAAACCAAGAGCAAAAGGCCCGACGCAAAACAGGCCGCGTTCCGGCAAGTCCACAAAAAAACCATTAAACAAAGAAAATAAGAATTAAAAGCTAGCAGCCTTTGGTAGGCGCAGAGGCCTCGGCATCAGGTACCGGGTCGGCATAAGGCATAGGCCCCAGTTCGGGTACCACCTCAGGCATGATCTCCATTATGGTCGCCAAATCTCCCTCGTTCAGAGATTCTGTAAGCGCCTCTTGGACCTCCTGCTGCATCGCGTGCCAACCCTTGGCGTAGGCCCACTCATCATAGCGCCATGTAAGCCCTTCTCCGATCTTGTTGTGAAGGAATGCCCGGAAAAAGGCCTCCGCCTCCTTTTGATCACGGCACAAGAAGCCGGATAGGTTGGTGTAGTTGGACATCTTCTCATTCATCGCGGCGGTTTCACGCTTGGCCGCCTCAACCTCCCGTTCCGCCCGAGCAACCCGGCCTTCCAGGGCTTGCACCTTCTCTTTCATCTCCTTATCCTTTGCAGCAAGGCTCTCTTTTAAAGGGGTAACCTCCTTGCGCACCACGTTCTCCGCCGCCTTAGCCTTGTGGGATAGCTGCGTGAGCGGAAGAAGGTTAGCAGCACGCATAGGATATAAAAAAAATATCAAAAACACGCTCCGAAGTCGAAACTTACCCAAAGGAAATTTTGAGCGATCATCTCCCCGACCTGATCGGTCTCCAGGTCCCTAATCACCTCTCGGGTCGGGATCATGGTGCGGATCTTTTCCAGTAAATTCGCCGTTTGTTCCCCGCCCTCTCGCACAGCGTCCAAGACGGGAGTAGAGCTGCGGGGGTTGGGGCGTTTTTGCCTCTTCAGAGGCGGAATTTCCTCGACCTCAAGGTCGGCAGCTTTCTCTTTCCCGCGCTTGGAGTGGGCCCGAATGACCTGAAGGTCGGCCACTTCAGTCGCTGTTCCGGCGGAACCAGAGGGAAGGGTTGGTGGCACCCCCGCCCCGGAGGGTATGTCTGAAGGTTGCGACGCCTTACTTCCTCCTAAGGTAACCTTCGGACGCGGCTTCTTGGGGCCTGTGGGTGCGGGGGCGAAGCTGCGCTCCAAAACCATCTCTGCAAAGAAAAGAAATAACGTTAGGCAATTAATTAGCCAAGCACCCTTCAACTCTTTGTGCAATAGAATAGAAAAAGGTTGACCAGAGGAAGCGGATTTTGAGAGACTAGGAGGTACATGAACTTTACCACGCGACTGACGGGTAGACACAGATTTTTGAGACTTTTGAGACTTAAGGGGAGGTTCATCATCAGAAGTAATATCCATTATCAGTTTTCGTTTGATAGAGGGAGCCACAGGAATGACACGATTTGCAAGCTTAGCCTTACCTTTTCGGGTACGACTGGCAATAGGATTCTGAATACACTGGTCGGGAGCAGATAAAGGAATAGACACAGGTTGCACAGATTTGATATCCGGAACATAGACTTTAATTGAATCAAGAGATAAATCAGAAGTAGGTAATTTTGCAACCAGAGACACATCATGAGTTTTAATAACATCAGAGACTAATTTTTCAATGGAAGCAAAATCAGAAGCAGACGCAATAGACATAGGCTGAGAAAATGAACCAAATTTAATATCATGTGATTTAGCCGATTGAAAAGGTAATAATACTCTGGACTCAGATTTTGAACTCAAAAAACAAGATGACGGAACTTGATAATTTAACGAACCGGAAGAGAAAGCAAAAAAGTCAGAATAAACCTGTTTATCAGATGAAAGAGCCGAAGGAACATCAATAATCGAAGTCGAAATATGTGACGTAACAAACCCTTTGGAAGCAGGTTGTGAATTTGACAAAACAATTTTGGAGTCATCTGGCGTTGGAAATTGAACCACTGAACATCCTTTTTTGGAATCACAATTTAAAAAAAAACAAGGTTTGAGAAATTGGAGCCCCCAGGCGGTGCTAGTAGACCGTGATCAGACTGTGCGACGGAGGAGATTGCATTCTGGACAGCTGGATGTGGCATACTGGACACGGTAGGCTGCGCAGCTACTTCGCACTCGTGCGGCAGTGCGGCGGATTCTTGTGGCGGCGGAGCAGCTGGTGTGGCTTGCGGCAGCAGCGGAACGGCAATCTGCCAGGCGATGTCCGAAGCATTGTTCGCCGAGGTTTCAACGGTCGAAACTGCGGACTGGGCAGTGGTGTTCGGGACAGCAGCGGCTAGCGGAGCGGAGAGGATGGCAGCCGTGGATTGAGGTGCGGCAGTCTGCTGGGCGGTTTCGGATAATCTCCAGGGTACTTCAGAGCATTGTTTGGCCAACTCTAAGATCAATCTTGATTCTTTCACTGTTAAATCATCCATCAAAGAGGGATTGAGAGCAAAGGTGAGAGCAATTTTAGCACAATCGGTCTAATTAAAATCAGAGATTCCTTGAACGATTTTTCGGGCTAAGATCAATTGATCCTCAGAAGTGGAAAAAGTTGTGAAAGGGTTTTGTGAAGCCATGAGGAACTAAGAAAAAAATCGGCTAAGCAATTCTGAGAAGAAAAAAGGCAGGTAGAATTTTTGAGATCAAATAGTCTGAAACATAATAGTATTTTGAAAATAAGAGGGAGAGAGAAATCTCAGAAAAACTAGGAATCTCAATTTGAGTACAATTTTGAAAACAACATAATATAAGAGATTTAGGAAGAATAAAACTAATCTGATAAGATGTCTGATACACTGAAACACTGAGAAAAATTAATTAGTGAATCACAATTAATAAAATATCAGACACATTAAAAACATAAACAACAGATTTAAAAAAAATTAATTCATATGAAATTAAAAAAAAATAGAGATATTAAAAAAAAACCTGCTAGACTTGGAAAACATATTAAATCTCCAATATAAAAAAAAAATTATTTTGAAATAAACTTATAAACAAATTAATTAACAATTAATTAGAATGCATACCTGTTAGACCCAATTGCACTAGAATAATTAATTAAATTTGCAGATCCCTAGGGCAGCCCGAAGAGTTTCAAACCGAGCATTGTCCAAAGGTTTAGTAAACAGATCTGCTAAAATTTTCTCTGTAGGCACATGTTCTAGGGCAACTTCTTTCTTGTCCACTAATTCCCTGATGAAGTGGTGTCTAATATTAATGTGTTTTGTTCGCGAATGCTGAACCGGGTTCTTTGAGATGTTAATCGCACTAGTGTTGTCACAGTAGAGAGTCATTGTGTCTTGTGTGATCCCATAGTCAGCTAGCATCAGTCTCATCCACAGAAGTTGAGTACAGCTGGCCTCAACAGTGCTGAGTGAAATTGAGTTCTGTTTTTTACTTAGCCAGGAAACCAGATTTTTTCCAATAAAAAAACCACCACCATATGTGCTTTTACGATCATCAGTGCAGCCAACCCAGTCGGCAACACTCTATGAGTTACACTAAATCACTCTATGAGTTACACTCTATCATCAGTGCAGCCAGCCCAGTCGACATCACTCTATGAGTTACACTCTATCATCAGTGCAGCCAGCCCAGTGCATTAATTTCCTATGGGTTCGATCCTTGCCTTTGCACACTATCACTACAACTGATTCGTGCACTTGCGAGGACATATATTAAAATTGTCCATCAATTTGTTAATCACATATCATTCACGAAATGAAAACTGCAATTCTTTTTTCAGTCAAAATGTATTTTTAAGTATAATATGCATGCATTATAGTATTTTTTTTTTTAACATTTATCAATATAGCTAGTATTTTTTAGGGGCGATGAAGGAAAAAATAGGTGGCTAATATTAGTACTTTATATTAAAATTTTAAATTTATTTATATTTTAGATGTTTAAATTATAGTAAATAATAATAATAATAATAATAATAATAATAATAGTAGTAGTAGTAGTAGTAGTAGTAATAATAGTAATAATAATAATGTAAAACCTGTTTATAAATTTTATATTTATATTTTAAAAAGTAAGTAACATATAACCCCAATATATAATGTGTATATATTATTATTATGAAAAAGATAAGAAAATATATGGTGGATGTTGTGCATAGTAATAATAGTGGGATAATGGAAGTTATAACGGTACAGTCGTTATATAGTGGACCACGCTCCACAATGCATTGTGGACTGTGGTCACAAAATGATGTCGTTTCAGTAAGTGGGAGAGGGAGCTCCGTAATTGATACTATAGTTCATCTCAAAAGATACTGCCTTACATTTGTTTTAATATTATCGAATGAAACTGCAGTTATATCGAAATGTAACTATAGTTGTGTTGAAATGTAACTGCAGTGTATATGAACTGATACTGAATAACAGTTTCACATTTGTGTTTTTATATTATCGAATGAAACTGTAGTTATATCGAAATATAACTGTAGTTGTGTTGAAATGTAACTGCAGTGTATATGAACTGAAAGTGAATAGCGCGGAACGGAGATCGATTCATCTGTCTGTTTTCATTAGTCAAAACGACGTCGTTTTGATGCGTGGTCCACGATATAATTTGCGATAACGGTAGGTGTAGATTTGTCCAAATTATTATATAGTACAACTTTTATAGCATAATGTATAAAAAAGCTTAACGAAAAAAACAGACATAAATAAAGGGTATAATTTTCATTCATAGATAAAACATATTGCTTTGTTGAAATATACAAATAATATGACAAATTCATGATGCCAATTCTATAATCATAAGTGTTGTTCTTATCTTTATCCCTTACGTCAGAATGAAAATATCAGTACAAAATTTGTCATAAAAGGTTATCATACGACTGACAAAATGACATGACATTTTCCTAGCCCAAAAACTATTTCGCGTCTTTTATGTGCACGTTAAATACACACACACGTTAAACGAAAAGATATTACATAAACAAAATAGTTGATGTGCTCCCAAAACCTTATTCTCAATTTTGACTTTGACTACCACTTGTATTCAAATTTTATTCGAAGAAAGCAAAATTTAATGCATACAATCAAAGCATCACAGATAAGGACTATAAAATTTGAGTACAAATTGGAAGCATATGTACAATTACTAGTAGGCACACAAAAAATTGCATTTTTTTTTTGAAATAAATAATTACATATGTGACCAATTTTTACTCTGAAGCTATGCTGTCTTTCACAAATCTTTGATGTTGGTGATTTTCGTGCAATCCACACATGATGAAAACAAGAAAAATACTTGATGCACTTTCAAATCTCATTTCCAATTTTGAGAGTACAAATTATGAATAATCATACAATAACTACCATGCTACATTCCTTTCTTTTCTCGCTCTTACAAAAATACTTCACATACTTTCAAAACTTTAGTCCCGATTTGTACTCCCATATCAAATAGATATAGCCCGTACTTTGTAACAAATTCTATGAAAAAAAACAAAGTTTTCGTACAAAGAAACAATACCTCTTAGTTCCAATTAAAAAAAAAAATTGTTACATCATAAATACGGAACAATTCCAATTTTTACACATTTTGTTATGTCATTAGTGTTATTCTGTTTTTGTTGTGCATTGTACAATGCGCATTTCACGTGCCCCACTATTATAGTATCGAAAATATAGAGTTAATTCCATTTTTGGTCCTAGATATATAGGTGGCAATCCACTTTATCCTTTTTTTATTAAAACATCTATTTTTGATCGTAGTATTATTATGATATGATCAATTTTGGTCTTTTATTAACAAATCAGTTTAAATATCGTTAAATACAATGACATTTCAGTCTTTAATTATGAATTTTTTTCAAAAAAATAAACATAAAAAATATAACGATTCAACCTATTTTGTATAAAAGATATTGAAATGTTTTTGTATTTAACGATATTTCAACGATTTTGTTGTTAGAGGACCAAAATTGGTCATGCCACAATAATATTAGGACAAAAAGTGGATGTTTTAATAAAAAATGACTAAAAGTGGATTGCATATAAATCTAGAACCAAAAATGTACTTTGGCGAATGCGGCGTCGTTTATATCATTGAGGCTTTGTAAATTGCAAGAAAGATCCTCAGTTCACCTAGCCTCCAGCACGAGCAGTCTAGCCGCCTCTTCACTCGTCACTCACCTCAGATTCTGAAATCGATGGCGTCGGAAAAAGTGATGGCGTCGCACATACTCATCAAACACCAGGGCTCCAGACGCAAGGCGTCCTGGAAGGATCCGGAGGGCCGTGTTATCTGCAACACCACTCGGGACGCCGCCGCGTCTCAGCTCAGAGCACTTCGCGACGATATCCTCTCCGGCAAGTCCAACTTCGAGGATGTCGCATCTCGCTTCTCCGATTGCAGCTCCGCCAAACGCGGCGGCGATCTCGGTAACTTCCCCGTCCGATATCCTTGAATATGTACCCACTACTTTTTTTTTGGTGAACTCTAGATTATCTTTTTATACAGATGAGGATCACTGTTTCTATGAGTGTCGTGAATTGCTTAGAGCGCGGTTAAAAAATTTTCATATTCCCTATTCAGTAATTTAAACCTAAGGGCGATATATTTATTCACGAGAAAGTGGAAAATCGGAAATGGTTGTTTCACTTGACATAAATATTGAAAACAGAATTTGTCTTTGTATATCGTGACTGTATATTTTAAAGAGCATATTACCTGTGTTCTTTATGCAGTTTAAATTTCTGATTATTCAAGGGTCTATGTTACATTAAACATATAATTTGGTCTTTGCCACAACTAATTGTAACCAACATTATGAAAAACGAAAAAGAGAAGAAAAGATACCGTTTTAATCATTTATATTTGGAATGTGAGTTGAAATTTGGTTATCAAAGCTAGAATTAATAAGATGGAATGTTGTTCGAAAAAGAAAAAAAAAAGATGTAATGTAATTCAAGATTATCCTGGCATAATTACGTTTCTTCTTACTCCATATCTATGTGAATTGTGTTAGTGAGTTGATAATTAATATTTGGTTCTTCTAACATGATGGCAAGAGAAAATGAAAATCTGCTTTATATTATACACCATCATGGCATCATAAACTAAATGCTATGTTAACTTTATACAACAGTTAGTCAGTTATGAAAGAAAATTCTAGAAAGGTTATGTTCTGTTTATTTTATTTAAATGCTGTTCTTTATTTACGCAACAGTGAGGTAAAGAAATATCTGTGCCTGACATCTTACTTATCAGATATCTTATTTGTATTTGGCAAATCTGTCAGTAATTATTGTACATTGATGGTTTAATAATCAATTTCCTGCATGGGTGTGCAAGGTTTCAGGTTCTAAAAAGCACGTTACCTATTTGGCCTTGCTTAGTGATCCAATTTTATTTCTTTGAGTTGGGTTTGCCATAAAACCATAAGTCTGATTATTTTGAAATATATTTCTCCATAATTGTTTGAACTACTCACATAATTATGAATTTAATTACAGAGTATTATAGTTCGAATGCAGTCAACCCAACAGGAAGAAGTTGTCCTTTCTCTAGTCCTGTCCTTCAATTCTTTTGGGTTCCAAAATGTAGTGTTCGAGCAGAATGCTCATGTCAGTATGTGATTGTCTTGGGACTTGGGCTCTTATTCTCCACTAAAGATGCTAGTTTATTACTCTATTATGGCTGTTCAACCTCCCTTTATCAAAAAGAAAATTATTGGCTATTGGAAATTCTAGCTTCAATTGCTATAGATGGGTTTAATTTGTTTCACAGACACCATCTTCATACAGACTTTTTGGGCACACTGAGGTGGCTATCTACTTGTAAACCATTGAAATTATTAAAATAGCATCCAATTAACTAGGTAAAATTTGCATGTATAGCATTTTCCCAAGAGTAACCCTAATATTACTAAGATCAGGGAATAAGAAAGTAATGTCTGTATATACCATTGGCTTCAGTTTTGATACAAATTACTTGGTTAGAAAGGCATGCTAGGATTCTTGTTGGAGATATATATTATTTATATTAGATGCATAGTAAAATATAGAAGTTGTGCACTTGTGCACGTAATAGATATTGTTACACTCCTCTCCCTGGTTTCTCTACAGGCAACCCTTGCCAATTCGACTGATGTAATTTGTAGACTGCATTATGCTACATGAAGAAGTTGCATTGATGTTTTGTTGTACAGCTGTTCAGCTTCCAGCCCTTTCTTGCTTCCTACTTTTAATTAGCCAAGATATAGCAATGCTGCTGCAATGGTGCGTGCAATATTTGTTTTTAATGAAAATGTTTATGTTGTAGGCCCTTTTGGTCGGGGCCAGATGCAGAAGCCTTTTGAAAATGCAACTTTTGCACTTAAGATTGGTGAGATTAGTGACATTGTTGATACTGATAGTGGTGTTCACATAATTAAGAGAACCGGTTGATATTGGAAGAATGGAAACTGACCATCCAAATTGTAATGCAGGCTACTATAAATGAACCCTTTTAAAATCTTTGTAATCCATTTTCTTCTTTTTCCATCGCCAATATTATTGTTCTGTTGAAAGCCTAACTCACTGATGGAAACTTTTTCCCCTTTGTCTTGATTCAAATAATGTGCTGAAACTATCTTTTGCTGCATTTGGAGTTTGGTTTTTCTACGAAGATCATTGGCTGATGTAACAAGAAGCTATTTCAACATCCCTGTTTAATGTTTATTACGTGCACGTGATGGATTGATTTTGATGGTACTTTTGTATAATATTTTTTGTAATGCAGTATTAGTATCTTTATTACTGTGAGGCTAATTGATTATTAGCAATTTCCTTACTAATTCTCTTAAGCATTATGACAATATGACATTTTTAAAAAATTGATAATTTAGTACTTCATATAAAATTTGAAATGGTGATGTATCTTAAATTGTGTTTGGTTGGAGACTTTTGTACTATACTATGAGATTTGATATTTATTATCATGTTTATTTGTTTACTTTTGTACTATTGAAAAAAAAGTTTTTGTCCATGTATTAAATATATAATGTTAATATATATACACATGTATGTGTATATATACATTATATATTTTTACTCAGTTATTCATTTTTATTATTTATTAATATTTATTATTTATTACTCTGTATGTATTTATTTATTTATTTGGATTTAAATTTCTATTTATTACGAAACAAATAGACCCTTTCTATTTAAATTTATTATCATTATTAAGTACTCCGTATTTGATTTTAATATTTGAACCAAATGCTACCGTACCACCGTAGTTTATTGTTTGGTTTTCCTAAAGTCTCATTTAACTTTAGATTTGATATACAATTCATTGGGTATTAAGTGTTAGATACCTATTTGGTTTAGTAAGTTAAGTAACCGATTAAAAAAAAAGTTAAGTAACTGATTAGGGAGTAAAAATATTATAGACTCCCTGAATGTCCCGTCACTAGTTCCCCTACTCCCAGCTAATCGAGGACGAGCCTTAGATAGGCCCCGGCAAGGCACCAATCGAGGTCCCTTGGCCATAACCACTAGCCGAGGATGGTCCTTGGCTCCCTTCTTCTTCTTCTTCAATTTTTTTTTTGTTTTTTTTTTAATTAATTTAATGTTGTGTTTTTTAAAAAAATGTTTTGTTTTGTTATTGTTTTTATATATTTTTTGTTTTTAGTTCGATCCGTGATTCGAATTATTTCGATTCGAATTTGAATTATTTGAATACGAATCCGAATTTGAATACATATTTCAAATCGAATTTTATTCGAATTGAATACGAATCAGAATGTATTTGATTCGACTATATTCAAATATATTCGAATATATATATATATTAAAATTTTGAAAAATTAATATATTATTCATTAGTATAATAGTATATTAATAGAAAATTTTATTACATTTTATCTTAATTTATTAGAGAACTTGTAAAAAAAATTACATTAGGCATTTTGAATTTGAATATTCGAGTCGAATCGAATATATTTGAATAATGTAACCGAATCGAATACGAATAAAATTTTAGATTCGAATATTTATCGAATACGAACTCGAATAGTTCTGAAAATAGTCGAATTCGAATCAAATAGTAAGATATTTGACTCGATTCGATTCATTTACACCCCTAGTCCTTAGTTCACTTCTCTCTCTTTTTTAATTTAATTTTTTTTGTTCGTTTTTTCTTTTGTTTTTTGTTTTTGTTTTTGTTTTTGTTTTTGCTTGGTAACCGAGGCAAGCCATGAAATTCTAATTCAAATCGTCATAGGTTTGAGCTCGGGTATAGGTTAGAGTTGTAGGCAATAGCAAGCCCCTAACCAACACTTTAGTGCTCTTGTAATTAAGGGATCACTACATCCGTTGGGTGGGTGAGGTCTGATCTCCCACACCCATAAGTATGATAACTTTTTATTCTTTTTTTTTTTTTTTGGATGAGAATGGCCGAGGCAGGACATTGGCTATTTTGATTTGTTAAAACTCAAAACCTGACTAAGGCCGGGCTCCAACCATGAATTAAAATAAAGTGGCGTATTTTATTTCTAGATGACAATATTAATCTGGGCGGACCATGATTAACAATTACACAAACCCTATTGTGGATCTTCTATTTCTCAGCGGATGACTTGTTTTTTTTTTTTTTTTTTGACGTTGCGCGGGCTCTTCCTCCAACTCCTTGTCTCCTTCCTCTGTGATTTGATTGTACTCTCTTTTTCGAAGTGGATGGCTCGGGGCGCTCACTCTTTTGCCACACATTTTTGGGTTGGCCGTGCTATTGATGTCGTTGTTGTTACCCTAGGCGCTTCACCCCTCTGAATGTGCTCCTCTATCTGTCTTTTTAGATCATGACACTTGTCAATGTCGTGCCCAACCTGTTGGAGAAAGCGGCAGTATTTAGTTTGGTCTATCGTTGAGGAGATTTTCATGCATTTTTTTGGAAATTGCACTATCCCCATCTCTTTGGCTTACTCCAAGGTTACACTACCCAGATGGGTGAGTTGCGTTAAATGGTGTAAGGGGACCAAAAGGGGTTTTCTTAAGAATTAATATTTAGCTCCCTTCTTTGATGGAGCGAGCTAATCACCTGATTAGTTGGACCCGTTTTTCGGACTTCCCTCCTACCTTGTCTTCTTCCTCTTCTCTCTTCTTCTTATCTGCCTCATATGCTTTTGCAAAACGATTGGCCATCCTCATCAACTCGTCGTAAGACTGAGGAGGGTGGGTGTTAAAGTGCTTGTGAAAGTCCCCGGACCTAAGCGACTGGATGAACACTAGACTAGTACCTTTGAGTCAAAGTCATATACATTGTTGACCACTCTCTTCCACTTGCCCAAAAATCTGTTAGACTTTCCCCGAGCACCTTACGGTGCACTGATGAGAAAAGTGTTTCCTACGCTAAATATTGTTGGAGAAGTATGTTAGGAAGCTCTTGGATAACTTGGAAAAATTTTGGATTGACCCATCTAGAATTGTGTTGAACTAATCCTGGGTCTACCATCCAAAGTAGACAAGAATGCCCTACACATGATTGCATCGTCTGGCCCAATCATCACCATAGTTGCCTTGTATCGCATCATGTGTGCGCACGTGTTAGAGGTCCTGGTGTAGGCCTTGATAGTTAGAAGCCTGAAATCCTTGGGAAGGGGCTTGTCCATTATCCTCGGGGTAAATGGTGCGACCATCTTTACCTCGAGTTATATATACGGAAGGGTTCAGGTGCGGGAAAGGGTTCCCGTACGGTTGTGCGGTTGCACACCTTAAGCACACAAACAAAACATCTTAAAAACATAAATCACGCGCACCTAAAGCTTTAAGCCAATACAGCTTAAGTACACAAATCGTGCACCTTAAGTACGCAAACCACGCACCTTATGAACTCAAACCACGCACCTAAGGTTTTAAAATGGTTCACCTTAGGTTTCAACAACTCACGCACCTTAAGCATACAAATCACACATCTTAAGAAATAAAACAACGCAACCAGAGCTCGGAATAAGAGGACGACACCAGAGCTCGAACCGCGCCGCTTCTCTGACTCCATGCGCCTGCGCGTGAGGCGTATTCCGGCGACTTCTCTGGCTGGAAATTACACCAGTCAACTCGCCTTAGTGTGTAGGTTCTACCCATATATGTTTTGTGGAGCTAGTTTTGGGTTGTATTCTGCACTTAGGCGAGGCTAGCACATTAGGCGTTCGGTCTCGACCAACCGGACGCCTAGGCGACGCCTTGATAACAATGAATGAAACTGAATAATAGTTTAATAGTTTCACGTATTTGAGTGTATAATGTGCGAATGAAACTATAGTTGTGTTAAATGGAACTGTAGTGTATGTCAAATGAAATTGAATATGTTATACAAATAGAGCTACTTTACGCGGAACGGCGCGAAGGAGTGCTGTTTCTTTTCATTAAAAGAAACAGCACCGTTTTAGACCATTGTCGACGGTATAATTTCCGCACACCACCCATGCCCCATATGCAGTACACCCCCACCCCATGCTAGACCTGTTAGTGTGCCTGGGAGGCACGCTAGCCATCAGTTGTAGCCTAGCTAGGATGATCAATCCACCTTCCCACAGTAAATTATTGTGTGGACCATGGTCCACATAGCTGTGTGAACCATGCATGAATATAAGGTACATTTTTATTATACTAAAAATACATTATTTTTGTACTGAAGGTACATTATTTCATAGTATATATAAAATAATGTATTTTCATTAGTTAAATAATGTACTCTAAAATAATGTACTTTTAATATATTAAAAATATACATTTTATTTATGGTTCACACAACCATACATGGTCCATGCAATAATGATTGCCTCCCCGGCCACACTCCCTTCACAAACTTTGCACTTTCCATCTCCCGGCTCATAGTCAACTCGCATTTTTATCCCTTATATTTTATTACCTTCTCAAATTAACCCCAAATCACCAACACCTAACACACTTGTCTTGGCCCCCTAACCTATCTTCCTAAAACCCTTGGGCCGGACTCTTACGTCCCCATTAAATTTGTACTAAAAAAGTTATCCATATCATTGTTATATCAATCAATTCAAACAATCACATTATTATAATATTTTTTAAAAAACTAAGATGGTTCAGTAAAACTTATTTTTAGTTTCGTAACAAAATTATATTTTCACTATAAGTGAAATTGTAAAAAGACTGATTTAATTATTTTCTACCTCAATTTTCAATGTCACTAGTATAAGTTTAGCATTGATGTTTATGCTGATCAAGTAGTAAAAGTAGTAGCAATAATATTTGTTTATTCATTACAAATTTGTTAATGACACTGGGAAGGGGAGATCACATAACCTCGCCTACAAGCATAACAAACATTTTTCAAACTATAACAAGTGGGTCTTATTCAAAACATCATACAAGAATTATGCTTAATTGAGAGTAATTAACATATATATAAATATATAGATAAGGGTAGCACTTCGTCTCACGGGTCTCAATTCGTGAGACAGATCAGATCTTTGATTAATGAGTCAGACTTCATTAATCAAATACCCGTGAGACGGTCTCACACAATAGATAAAATAGTAATTAGGTGAATTGTATGGGAAGCTTGGTTTCAGATTGGGCTAAGAATGGTGCAACAGCATTTTGATCACTACAATATAGGCAAGGGTGCTGCTTCCCCAAATGCTTCATTTCCAGAACCCTTCTAGCCATCAACACCAACTCTTTGTTGCTGAGAGGCTCCGAATGCTCTCTCAGCACACTCTGCACTGCATTGCTAAATGCACCATACGCTCTTCCCTCGGGGCTGTCTTCGACTATGTCCTGCGATACCTCGTCCGCTTGACACCCGCTCAGCAGAATCCCCTCGTCCGCCTTCAGCGCCTCCCCGAAGCTTAGGCTGCTCGTGATGTCGTTGTCGTCTGCTGTAGTAGTATTGTTAATATTGTTTATGTTGGTTAAGGATGAGAGGTGGTGCAGGAGTAGTGAGTGGAAAGGGATGAATTTAGAATGGGTTTTTGTAGATGGAGAAACGTTGATGGGCGCAGGGATATGCGCCGGCCCAATCTGCTCTTTCTCCTTGTCTATCAGCCCTCCGCTGTGACAGGAATCGGAGAGGATAGTGAATATAGCGCCTTCCGCCACGCGGTTCACGATTTCCCTAAAGTCCGTGCCTGTATGTTCATCCATCATATCAGATCAGATCATATGTAGAGTGACCCGGCCAGGCCACATTCAAAAATTATATATATATATGATCCCGCCCGCCCATTTCATATACTCCGTATTTCTTTATTACAGTATGTACGTAAGAGGCCGAGGAATGAATCAGGTATTACAGTATGGTCCAAACATATTAGAGGAGGCCTTGAGCGAAATTGGCGAAATTTAAAAAATAATTCTATAGAGACATTCCATTTGAAATGGTAACAGTGATGCCATCAGACCACAAAGGTACTTGGCTTTTCTAATATAATTAAAATACTAATTATAACACTATAATATATAATATGTATACATATACATATAGATCGAGGCAAATTATTGCATGGACCATCGTCCACATAGTTGTGTGGACCAAAAATAAAAAGTACATTATTTTTATACTGAAGGTACATTATTTTTGTATTGTAGGTACATTATTTGACAATATGTATCAAATAATGTACCTTCAGTACAAAAAAAATGTACCCTAAAATAATGTACCTACAATATAAAAATAATGTACTTTTTATTTTTGGTCCATACGACTATGTGGACCATGATCTATGCAATAATGATTGATATATCGATGGCCCCTTCTAGCATGGGCCCTAGCCCCTAGGCGGTCGCCCATCCGCCCGTGCTCAGAATTGGGCCTGGGATGAATAATAATACTCCGGTCGAATTGAAGTAGGGTAGCAACTTACTAGTGATGAGATTGAAGTCGAGAGCAACAATGGCTTCTTCACGGTGATGGTGCTTGGCAATGAGCGTGCCATGGCCGCTAAAATGGAAGAACAGAACGTCCCCCGGCTGGGCCTGATCCACCATCCGCCCAAGCGCAGACTTGATGTTGGAGGCAGTGGGCATCACAGGGCTGCCTGGTTTATCCATGATGAGTTGAATGCAACTACAATCAAACCCAAACCGCTTAATCAGCACATCTCTCATCGACAACACATCATTGTGGCATCCGTGCAGCTTGTACTGTGTCCCCTCATAATTGCACCCCACCAAAACTGCCATTTTCTTCCTCCCATCACCACCTTTCTCCATTCCCCTCACCAACACGTACTAGATAGGCACTTCAAGCTAAGAAACACGTACGTACATACAACTAACAAAACCAGGTGATCTATGTATGTATGTTCAAAATATAACAATGCTGTTGCTGACAAAGCTAGATTATATATATTAAGTCCCTTTTATACACACACACATATATATATAAGACGAGAGTTTGGAGGATTCTTGAAGTTAAAACAAAGATGACGAAAACATAGAAGCTATATCCCGGATCGGGCGGAGAAGCAACGTATGGCCGGGTACTCAACTAACTTTGTTAATTAATAATATAAAGTAAAGATTGGCAAAATGGAGTACCTTAGCTTGTTACCCAAGTGACGCAAATACGAAAATGACTCTTTCTGTTATCATCCTCAATGCTAGCTTCATAAGAAAAGTCCTTTATGCATTACAAATAAGTAATAATTTTAACATTTTTATATGAATTAGACCCATACACCTTTATATACACAAATTGTAATCAAGGACGGAGCTACAGTGGGGCAGTTGCCTCACTTACCCCACCCCCACCTCATATATTGCCTTCTATATATATACCGGGTCATTCCAATAAAAATTGGAGCCCTGTGCCATATCTTAATTTAGACATTTTTCGAGTAATTTGTATATATACATAATAATTGTTTAAAAAGTTGTATCAAAATATAAATATTGTATAAAAAAATATATAAAATTTTATTTAAAAAGTGACCTGCGTCGTGCACATTTAGACGCAAATCATCAATCAAACTTTTGATATCAACTTCTTCCAAAAGTTCATTTTCAGTTGAGATTGTTAGGGAAATTAATGTATAGTTTTTATATTGGCAATTTATTTGTTAATCTTAGGTAGTATTAATTAGTCTAATTAATTATGCCTAAGGTATAGTGTTTGATGTTTATTTGCATGGATAAGTGGCTTAAATTTATTCAAACAAAAATGTTTGAGATGAGAATTTTAAGGGGAGATGCAATTGAGTGAGCATCCTTGAATTGAGGAGATCTAATACAGGAAAGGTGCTCATCAAGATTTCAAGTATAAATAGAGCTGAAGCTTCAGAGATTGAATTGCTGATTTCGTACAAAAGAACGCCAAGTTCCCTGTTGTTTTAATATATATTAAGCTCTACTGTTTTAGCCTTAGCCTACTGTTTTAATATGTATAGTCTGTTACATTAATACAGACTCAAGATCATCGTAATATGGCTACTTAGACTAATTTTGTGCTGTGGTCATGTTTACTACATCAAGTGGAAGGCTTGTTGATTGGCCTGAGAAAGCTGAAGAAGTTGACACACTACCAACTCAGGAGATGGTGATGTTTGTAGGTGTAAAAGATTACGCCATCATTGTGGATAGATATCTGGTGAACCTTGTAACATCTTTGATCATCTAGTGGAGTTGGGTTTTACCTTTGTGTGACCCTGCAGACGTAGGAGAAGTGCTTCGAACTGTGTAAACATATCCTAGTTCCATTTATATTTTCTGCTCTGTTTTTGTTATTTATTATGTTTCTAATACAGTAATAAATACAGATGGTTAATTTATTTTTTTTTTTTTAAAAAGTAGGAACCAGGTATGTAATCACATGCATTCAAGATTCACAATCTTTAAGAGATTAAAACTAATACATTAAGTTTGTTTTGTAATGAATTTTTCAAGAGCTCCTTTTTGAGATTGAGTTAGTTGCACAATTCTTCTTTTCTTTTTACGCTTCTCAGACCCATATGTATGTTTTCTAGAAGACATAATTATAAAATCCTAAGAAAAAAAAAGAATTTATTTAGAAACTCTATGAATAAATTATTAATTAATCAAGAAACAAATTCTTAAAACAATAAACAAAAATTATGAAAAATACGTAATTTTAAATATTACCCGTTAAGAGAATTGAAGAACTTGAGAGTTTGTGTGATCAAGAAGAATTAAAGAATCAGTTGAGTTGCGGTCTGTGATCTACGAAATTACCAATTTGTGAATTGAGAATTGTCGAATTTCGTTACGGTATTGTCGTATTTTAATAATTTTATAGAGTTGCGAATTGAGAATTTACTAATTGTCTAATTGAGATGTGCGATTATGATTTATGAAATATAATTGCCAAATGGAATTGGCAATGTTTTTGAATTAACAAATATATATATATAGGGTTCTTAAAGCAATGGTCAATTGGGCTCAATTTCATTAGGTCACAAATTGGTCCAATATTACATTTAGCCTAAATATTTGTAAACTATATATACATATAGTTTTTTTTTATATATAAATATGGAGCTCCCAAAAATTGGGGGCCCTCTGCGATTGCACATATTAGACATGCTTAGATCCGACCCTGTTAATATATATATATATATATATATATATATATATATATATATATATATATATATATATATATATATATATATATATATATAGTAGAGTTCAGGTGTGGCTGCGCCTTCACGTGCGGCCGGTGCGGTTTACACCACTCAATGTTAAGAAATGCACCACACAAATATGCACTATTAGGTACACATCACCAAAAACACACCATTACGTATGAAAAAAATACACCACACAATGTTTAGAAATGCATAATTAGAAACAAGGGAGTTATAAGTAAGTTTTATGCATTTTTATTGTAGTGCATTTCTTAAAATTGAGTGGTGAATTTCTTAACATTGAGTGGTGTAAATCGCATCGGCCGCACGGGAAGGCGCGACCATATTTGAGCAGATATATATATATATATATATATATGTATATATATAGATATATATACATATATATATATACATACATATGTATATATATATATATATATGTACATATGTATAGGATTCTATTCAGGTGAGAACTAATATATATATAGTACTATGAGGTTAAATAGTAATCGTTGGATTAGATTATTGGATGGTGTAAGATTGATGTATTTTTTGGTTTTTTTTTAATTGGTTGAGGTGCTGGTTTTGGAAGTTGGGGTTATTTGTGTCTTTTTTATTATAGTGTTTTAATTTTGGTAAAATTATTATAGCATTTAATTTAGGTAGTATTAGACCTTTTAATTTAGGTAGTGGACGGTTATTACAATTCTTGGGCTCTTCCGCTTCTTACTGTTCTGGTCCGAGAGAAATTCCGAAGCTTTATTGTCAGTGCCGTTTTGTATTCACGGTTTAACGACGACAGGCGAGGATAGTTTTACGGTGTAGGTATTTCGGTACGGGCGCGGTTGTTGTAGGCGTTTGCAAAGGCAGCGTTTTGGGAGCGGCGCGGCTGGTGTTTTCCATCTCTTTTCCGGCGTTGCATGTTGCAGATCGTTTGTGGGTTGAAGTCGGAGACTACATCAATGGCCGAAGTTGGTGAGGGGAGTCGCCGGCGTCGCCCTCCCGGTCCGCCGTCGGAAGCTGGCGTTCCAGGTAATTTTTTTTTTTAAAAATTTTTTAAGCCATTTGGTATTCCAATAATCTTAGGCAATGTTATGAAATTTAGCCAATTTTTGCATGACAATATGTTTACTTTGAATTTTATGTGTGCCAACAACTCTTATCCCTATATTCATTTTAATAAATAATTAGTTTTGATTTCCTTGATTCTTTTGAGTCTTTTTACCATTTGTTTTTGTTATTATACTTAACAGTTGCTAGTTTGGTTTTGGTGTTTTAATTTCTGTATTTGTTTATTTGTTTCTAGTTTTTTTAGGTGAAGATTGTGGATATGATAGTTTCGATTCTTTTGTTCAAATTACTTATATGACGGGTGCAGCAATTGTGCTTGACTATTCAGTATTTATTGTGTGCCTTAGGATTTTCAATTTATTCTGTTTTTTTTTCTACTTCTTTAGTTTCAGGCAGTTTGCCAAATCATGACCTATTTCTTTCCTACCTGACTGTAGGAAACAAACAAACAACAGGCCTTCAGTATAAATCAGCAAACATTAGTAGTTGAAACTGTTTTTTGTATCTATTTCTACATTTTTGTTTCTGATCGGACTAGTAGCTCATGCACAAATGCATTCTTTTTTATTACATTAAATTTGATGTTTCTTTTCTTCTTTTAAGAGAACAAAATAGAATTTGGAGATGCAACTCAATTAGTTAATTTGTAGTTCGGTTAGGGTGTTTTAATATCTGTTTTTGTTTATTTGTTTACACTTTTTTACGTGAAGTTTGTGTATATGATAGATTCGATTCTTTGTTCAAAATACTTGTGTGACGGGACGCAGCAATTGTGTTTGACTATTTAGTATTTATTGTGTGCCTCAAAATTTTCGTGGTATTCTATTTCTGGTTTTCCTTTTTATAGTTGTAGGCAGTGTTCTAGTTCAGTCTACATGTAGGAATTTGCCTATTTGTTTTTATTTTTTTATACTTTTTTAGTAGAAGAATGTGGATATGATGGATTCATTTCTTTGTTTAGAATACTTGTGTGCCGTGGATCAGCAATTATGTGTGAATGTTTACTATTTATTGTGTGCCTTATGTTTTACAACTTTTAAATTAAATATTTATATCTAAACATTAGTCTGTTAGCTTTGAATTAATTATTTTTTACATAAAGAATTAATCATTTGGGTAATTTTGACTGTTAGCTATATTCAATTAAAATTTTGGGCGTTGATTTTCTGTGGTTGTTGTCAGCAAAAAGGCATCGGGGGCCAACCTTAGTGGGGAGTTCGTCTCACCATGAGAACGCCAATGATGATTTCGTTGATGATCCTAATGTTGATATAGACGAGCTTCCCCAGGATCGTTCGTCTGATGCTCCGGATGTTGGGTTAACTGCAGAACAGCAGGCATCGTTTCCTACTTTTACCGTTCAGGTTTCACATTCGTTTTTCGTAGATGCATTGGAGGATCTCACCTCACGTCAGAGGAAGGATATTATTGCCCTTGGGTTTGGTGGCCTCCTTGATTTGAAGTTTAAGAAGTTGCCTACTAGGTTGGGTCGTTGGTTGTTATCAAATTTTGACCCTACTAATATGTGTATTAATCTTGGAGAGGGTGAGGTCTTGCCAATAACTGAGGAAGACGTTAGTTCCATTATGGGGTTCCCACGGGGCAATGGGGTTATAACTAGGCGAGATCGGCACGTAAAGAGTAAGCTGTTGAATGCTTGGCGTCTCAAGTTTGACAAGACTAAGTATGATGTCAAGCCATCTGAGGTGTCAAACTTTATTCGAACTGATCTTGAGTCTGGCGAGTGGTTCCAGCGCCATTTCATGATGTTGATGATTTCGACATTGATTTCATGCATGGGTAACGGATACTGCAATCAGAGTGTGTTCCATCACCTAGATGATGTTGAGTCCATTCCGAATCTGAACTGGTGTAGGTTTCTAATCGAGGAGCTGGTTTCTACCCATGCACTGTGGCGGGCGGGGTCTAATCCCCGATTTACGGGTCCTATTGTTTTCTTAATCGTGAGTATCAGTTTTATGCTTTGCTTATTATGTTTCGTTTTATGTATGTTTTGTGAATTATTTTCATTCATTTTAACTTGTTTTTTCCGTGTGGTTGGTTTTTTAAAAATGCAAGCTGTTGTATTTCGATCGCGTTCGGCCCACCGTTCGAGTATTGCCAAGGTCAATACCAGCATTTCAGGGATTAACTGAGCAGATGCTTTTTGATAGACAATCTACAGAGATCCGGTCTGGTGGGTTTGGGACGGGTGAGCTTGAGGGTACATATGGCGTGCAGCCAGGTGTAGTACCTGATTCTGCTCCCGGGGTTGGTGATGGTGAAGCCGATGTGCGCAGTTCTCGTCGCGCTTCGCCTGTACCATCTTCACCTGTTGTTCATCCACAAATGGTAACTGTTATCTTACTATCAATGCATAAAACGTTTTTGATTTTAAATTTATTAATTATTACCAACTTCCCTTTGTATTTATTAGGTATTATCCCATATGTAATGGTGTTCTCTTACGTGACAGTGTGGGTTGGTTTGTGTGCCAACCCATTATGTTAACCCTTTTTGGGACATCTGGATTTTTATTAGTCATACGCGATTATGTGTGCCATACCTCAATGTTTTGTGTGATAAATATAGTCATTATACTATGGTTGTGTGTTGTCTGCTTGCAGTCACTTGTTGAAAGGTTGGCTGAAACGACGGGCGAGATTGCTAGGAAAATACTTACACTTGTCCAGCTGGTAAATGAGGCAAGTACGGGATCGGGGGTTGATGTTAATTTTCGACAGGTGCTAGGTGCTGCTCAGGTTCTTATTGGGGTGAAGCCCCAAGTGTTCGTTCCTGAGTCTACTGCTCAACCTCTTTCACAACCAACCCTTACTCAATATGATGACGAGTTTTGGGGAAATCCTGAAAACATTCGTGCGTTGGCGGAGGTCGAGCGTGCTATCATTGAGAGGACTAACCTCAACGATGTCCCC
Organism: Ipomoea triloba; assembly: GCF_003576645.1. Lineage (NCBI taxonomy): Eukaryota > Viridiplantae > Streptophyta > Magnoliopsida > Solanales > Convolvulaceae > Ipomoea > Ipomoea triloba. The sequence goes on from NC_044927.1 coordinate 11,745,684, forward strand.
TCTTTTAGTCTTGGGCTTACCCAGGATTTTGGGGACGGTGTGTGGGATTGCGTGGCTGAGATTGCTCGTGGTATTAATCAGGTAATACCATCTCTTTATGAATATATAAAGTTTGCTGTTTACTTTTCTATGAGTGCATGTCGTTTGCTATACATCTTCAATAATGTTGTGTTTTATGTTTGTCTGTGACTTTATGTAGGATCTTGGTGGTTCTCGTGAGCCTGTTGCTGCAGATCGGCCGTGTGGTGGGGCTGACCCTGTGCCGGTATGATTTCTTCATGTTTATTTTGGTGTCTTAAATTTTTACTATCCGTACTAGTTTGGTTATTGATTCAATATTTCGCGTTTTCTAGGAAGTTAATAATGTTATTGTTGCTCAGCATGTAAGTGGGGTAGGTCTTGATGGTACTTGTGTGGGAAATGGGGATTGTGCGCGCATTGTAGACGAGATGGTATGTTATATGGTGAACGATCATTTTATTTTATACACTCTGTGACTGCTTCACGTTAATTGTGTGCCCGCTTCACTTTAATTGTGTGACCAACTGCAGGTATTATTTGTTATTATTTGTCCAGACAATTAAAGTGGGTTCTTTTTGTTCAAAATACGTGTGTGACGGGGTGCAGTATTTGTGTTTGACTATTTTGTATTCTCTGTGTGACTTAGGATTCTATTTATATCCCGGTTTTTTTTTGTTCTTTTTCTTTTTTGTTTCTATGTGTGTATACAGTTTGCTAGTTATGTCTAGGTGTTGGAATTTCTCCGTTTGTTTATTTAGTATCCTTTAGTTTTGCTCACTGGTTTATCGCTGGTCAAAGACAAACGATATCCCTATATTCATTTTAATAAATAATTAGTTTTGATTTCCCTGATTCTTTTGCGTCTTTTTACCTTTTGTTTTTGTTATTATACTTAACAGTTGCTAGTTTGGTTTTGGTGTTTTAATGTCTGTATTTATTTATTTGTTTCTAGTTTTTTTAGTTGAAGATTGTGGCTATGATAGATTCGATTCTTTGTACAAATTACTTATGTGACGGGTGCAGCAATTGTGCTTTGACTATTCAGTATTTATTGTGTGCCTTAGGATTTTCAATTTATTCTGTATTTTTTTTCAACTTCTTTAGTAGAAGAATGTGGATATGATGGATTCATTTCTTTGTTTAGAATCCTTGTATGTCGTGGAGCAGCAATTATGTGTGATTGTTTACTATTTATTGTTTGCCTTATGTTTTACAACTTTTAAATTAAATATTTATATCTAAACATTAGTCTGTTAGCTTTGAATTAATTATTTTTGACATAAAGAATTAATCATTTGGTTAATTTTGACTGTTAGCTATATTCAATTAAAAATTTATATCGCTTCTTTTTTTTTATTCATTTATTATTTGAATCATGGGTGTCGCATGTCTTTCCCTTGTGTGACTAGCGTTGATTTTCTGTGGTTGTTGATTTTTTTTATTCATTTATTATTTAATATTAGTGCATGTTGTTTGCTATACATCTTCAATAATGTGTTTTATGTTTGTCTGTGACTTTATGTAGGATCTTGGTGGTTCTCGGGAGCCTGTTGCTGCAGATCAGCCGTGTGGTGGGGCTGACCCTGTGCCGGTATGACTTCTTAATGTTTATTTGGGTTTCTTAAATTTTTACTATCCGTACTAGTTTGGTTATTGATTCCATATTTCGCGTTTTTTAGGAAGTTAATAATGTTATTGTTGCTGAGCATGTAAGTGGGGTAGGTCTTGATGGTACTTGTGTGGGAAATGGGGATTGTGCGCGCATTGTAGACGAGATGGTATGTAATATGGTTAATGATCATTTTATTTTATACATTCTGTGACTGCTTTAGTTTAATTGCGTGCCCGCTTCACTTTAATTGTGTGACCAACTACAGTTATTATTTGCTATTATTTGTCCAGACAATTGTTGGAGGGATGGATGGGTGTTCGCGTCATGCAAGCATTGCAGATATTGTCCATGATGGTTCTTTTATAACACCTGTAGAGGTTACTATATCTTCATTTTAACATCATTTCGTTTACTTCATTATATTGCTTATACACTTGCTTTTGGTCAAATGTAAAATATAATTCTTTTAATAGGGTGTTTCTCGTGTCGATGGTACCCCTCTTTGCGTTGCTCCACTAAAGGCTAATAGGCCCATTCGTCCTCTTTGCGTTGCTCCACTAAAGGCTAATAGGCCCATTCGTCCTGCTCCTGATTCAATCCGCCATGTGGGCATAGGATCTACTGTCCCATTGCCACCTTCTGATGTCCTAGATGATGTCCAGATATCTAAGTGGGTTATCGATTGTGACACAGTTGATAAGTGAGTACACATCCTAGTAATATATTATGTCATACACTTTGTGTTTGTTCTCATCCCTTTTTTTTTTTTTTTTTTAAATTTTGTCTTCTTTCTCGTATTACCTTTATCCCTATTGATCTAGGAATGAAGAATTATTTTTATATAATAAGTGCATTGCATGCCGCGATGATCTATGTTCATTAGCGCCCGGTGAACTAGTGACGGCAGGTGTGATTGAAGCGTGGTCTTGTATTTTAAATAGCCGAGAACGATCTAAGCCTCCAAATGCCCCATCTAGAGTTTTTGCGTCGCCATTTACCGCTGTAAGTTTATGTGGCTTTGATTTTAGTACATTTTATTACACGGTTTGTTGTTATGTTTTCGTATTCATTTATGCGACTTTCTTTGATTGTAGATTGATCATGTCCAGTTTTCAACCGAAACACCAGATAAAGCACTAGTGGAACGGTTTTCCAAGGCGTTGGAAGCTGATCTTGCTCTTTCCCCTTATACGGACTTGAGGGATGTTCGTCTTGTACGTTTTTCCCCTACTATCCTATTTTCACTTCTCACTGAAGTATGGTAATTACCTCCCCCATAAACCTATAAACTTGTGTGCCATTTATCTAACAAATCTGTGCAGTAGTTTGAATTAATTCCGTATTATGAAATTGACATATGTCTGCTCTGTTTACAGTTGTTCTTCCCCATGCTACAAAGCAACCATTACTATCTTCTTTGCGTGGATTTTTTCTCTTCTCGGTTTCATATTATAGACAATACCACAAGATGTCCATCTACTAAAACCAAATATGGTCACATACCGGATAATTTGGTACGTACCCGTATGTGGGTTTTTTTTCCATTACAGTACTCGTTTAACCTCCAAAGTTGTACAACTTTTGAATTATTTTTTTCCTAGCTACTGTTGCTTGCTGGGTACTTCCGCTCGCTTAAACATTTTGCAAAAGCTGAGTGGTGCCTTCATTTTGAACCGAAGAGGATGACTATGAAATGGCGTGACGCTAACAACACGATTGATTGTGGAGTGTACCTTATGCGCCACATGGAGAGTTACGCTGGACAGCTTGGACTTGGATGGGATTGTGGTCTCATTAAGGGTGACCAAGCTACATTGGATCGCTTTCGCTTGCAGTACATTCAAGATATTTGCACGGAAAATATAATTCTCACCGCACCAGCAACGTTGCACGTGCCATTCAATACCTTTCATCTTTGGGGGATACCCGGTAGGAGTGTTTTAGTTTGGTGGTGGTTAAGTAGTTGGTATTTTCGTTATGTTAGCCACTGGATTTTTTGGTCTTTTTCTCGCATACTACAACAATGTTTAACCCAAACGTTTGTTTCACGATATTACTTTTTTGCTTTTCATAGTTCCCTCAGACAATGTTTAATGTTGATCAATGTTTATTCCCTAGTACTGGTGTGTCAAGTGTTATCTACTCGTATGTGTGCCTATAACTCTCCCGCCGTTTGCCACGGCGGTTATACTACTAAGGATTCACTATTGTTATTGATGACTATTGTTTACCTTAAAATATGTGCCATATTGTTAGGTCTACTTTGCCAAAATGGTTTTATTTGTGTGCGTATTACATTGCATTCATAACTCCATTGGATTTGGTTCTGTGTATGCCAGACACATGTGTGTGCCTTGAAATTCCCAGTAGATTGCCAAGCAGGTTATACTTGTTACCATTCACAGCTGTTTCATGTCTCTATTGTTTACCTTCAACTATGTGCCCGTTAGTGATGGTTACTTTGCCATATACCTTAAACTGTATCATATACACAGAATTTTAGTACAGATAACATTCATAAAATGTTACGAAAACAAACAAAATAATAAATACATAGAGCCACTAATATAATCTCCATCTTGAATTCCAGGGGCGGTGGCAAGTGCTTGCCACGGGTATCTTTGCCCACACCCCCCCCCACCCCATTCCCTAAATTTATTAAAATATTATATCTAATATTTAAATTTTAAAAAATATTATATATCCCTCCCCATTCTCATTTGTTACATGTCAATATTGTTTACCTTAAACTATGTGCCCGTTAGTTATGGTTACTTTGCCAGATCCCTTACACGAATTTTAGTACAAATAACATCCATAAAATGTTACGAAAACCAACAAAATAATAAATACATGACCCACTAATATAATCTCCATTTTGAATTCCAGGGGCGGAGACAAGTGTTTGCCACGGTTATGTTTGCCAAGGTCCCCCACCCCATTCCCTAAATGTATTAAAATACTATTTCTAATATTTAAATTTTTAAAAATATTATATATCCCATCCCATTCTCATTTGTTACATGTCCCTATTGTTTACCTTAAACTATGTGCCCGATAGTTATTTCTATTTTGCCAGATACGTTACAATTGTGTGCCTATCGGCTCATAAACACGTAATAACCCATACCCTCTAACGGCTGACTACAACATTCAAAATAAATCCAATTTATCTAACTCATTTTTACTGCAACAACATCTAACAAACGAAAATATTTGCCACGAAATTTTATAGAATACGTAAAATGAAATGTACTTAAAAAAATTACAAGCATCTCTTTTCCCACTTATTCACTCTTACGCATTATCATTCTTATTTGCTTTCTGCTGGTTCTTTGGATTCATGAGACAGTTACGAAAGTCGTGTCGTGCTGGTTTCTGTCCGCATCCATTACACTTGCGACCATCATTCTTTTTCATGTCTGATGCTTTTTCGCGTGCGCTCTTTAAACGCTTCCCACTTCCTTTGTTTTTCGATATTGGTGGTGGCTTTATTGTTATAGTAGTGGTTGTTCCTGTTCCATAAAACGTATCAACTAAATCACTGTTTTTCCTTTTCGCCTCCATCATCCCCTGTCTCTTCATCATTCCACCTTTCTTCTCTTGCATAAAATTTAATATCTCATGCACATCTTTAATGTTCCCCTTTGCTAGTGCCATGTAGTTGTTGAACTCATTCCATACCTTGCCTAATATTTTACTCTCATCTTTGTCTTCTGTGTGTGCATCTATCTCCTTTGCATTACCTTTCTTGGTCCATCTCTGTACTATGTACTTTGGCGGAATCATTTCTGCATCATCATCCTTTAATACCACGAAAACATGCCTGCACAATATCCCCACTCTGCTGAATTTCCCACACGAACACTGTATCTCCCCCCTTTCCCTAGCATACCTTACTTGAAAACTCTTCGTTTGTCCCTCCTTGATTGTGTACACTGTGATATCTTCATCTGCTCCCCTACATGTTATTTTGCACGAAAAACACCCTTCAAAAATCTCTGCCTGCACATCGTAGAAGACTAAGATCGTGTATATCGACGCTGCATGCTTCTCAATCAATAGAGGGGTCTTCGTTCTTGGAGTGGAGGTCTCGCTCTCTGCAATTAATTGAGTTTGTCTGTGTCGTTGCATTTCAATCACACTATCAAACTGCGTGAAAAACTCTAACAACGTTCCATGCTCATTGATGCAGGATCCAAACACTCCATTCTCTGCCTCTGATCTTGATGTTGTTCGCATTAGGCCACCCATAAATACTCCTTCAAAATTCGCCTCTATCCAATGTTCTCTTGCGTCGAATAATTGTGTGAACCACCTATTATCTTCTAATCCGTACTCTCCCATTATTGCGTGCCAACTCCTCTCAAAATCCTCTCGACCCAACGTTTCGTTCCACACAACACCATTTAATTTGGTTCGAAACGTTTCATCTTTTGCTAAGGTCACCCCCATATTTTCTACCAATTTTGTCATGATGTGCCACATGCAGAAACGATGTCTACTCTCGGGAAACACCTCGGGTACTACCTCTTTCAAAGCAGGGTCTTGATCTGTTATTATACATGTTGGTGGTTGCCCCATACAGCGCTTAAATGCATTTAGTAACCAGGCATACGATGTCTTGTCTTCTCTAGAGATGAGGCCAGCTCCAAATGTCACACACTTTTTATGGTTGTCAATCCCTATAAAAGGTACAAACACCATCTTGTACCTGCACTCAAACCATAGTAGATACTAATATAGTTGGTCACACAGCGACAACGAGTTATATACCCATTATTAACTCAATAATATATGTACAAATTATGCATGTACTACATTTGTTAATGTTTTTAAGAATCAGACTTCATACGATTTTTAATAGGCATTCTTAATAAACATTGTAAGCACACAACTTCCTACTAAGTGTCACACAATAACCATACAAACTATTACGAGCATTGTAAATAGAACGAACCTGTTTGTGCGGTAGGTTGCATCAAATGAAACCATTTCCCCAAACTGAAGGTAATTCTGCTTTGCTATTGGGTCACACCAAAACACTCTACACAGTTTTTGCTCGGCATCAACGTCGTAATCAAACGTGTATGTAGCAAACAACGTTTTTTTCTTCGTGTACTTCTCTATAATTGATTGTGCATCGGTATCGTGTACCTGCGCCTGAACATCCCTTCTGCAATTCCTGAAGTCAATACATGTAGCACCAACGCTATCTACACCACCGCCAAGTACGCTGTATAGCTCAAACGCTTTTGAAGTCCCTATGTTAGCCTTTTCACATGCTGCTATGAATGCTTGATGCCCGATTCCCAAGTTGCGGTTTATCTTGAGGAACTTTTTTGCCTCTTTGTCACATAAACGATGTTTATGAGTTTCAATCAACACATTAATTGCGTAATGCCCGTCTTTTAGACGTTTCAAGGCACACCGAGCCATACACCCAACCCTGTTTGACACACGTCGGCGTGTGTTTATATTTGCTCCGTTGGCCTCCCCTGTGGTTGTTGACCTTTGTTCCTTTGTCACTGTGTACCCCTCTCTTGAACAGAGCAAATACTTCAGTTCTACATCTCCATGTCGGTTCTTCTTAATTGTGCTGCTCCGGACATCGAAACCTACAAATGCGGCATATTCTTTGTAGTACCCAACACCTTCGTCTAACGTCGAAAACCGTTGCCCAAGTAAGGGTTTAATACTTTCATCACAATCAGGTATACATTCGTATGCCCCATTTTCTTCATTGTCGGACTGTTCACCTACATGCGCGTCACCGTTGATGTTTTCATCATCTGTCACACATTTAATCTAATTATGGCACATATTGTTTCTCATTCTGTAACTACTTAACAATAAAACAAACCAATCATTTGAAATTTAACAAACTATGTGGGGAATATTAAAACACTATCAGTATAGGTTAATTTACAACATTATCAGTATAGGTGTCATGTGTATACCCTTTTGAAATATAAGTAATATTTTCCACTCATTTTCTTCCAACCCATATGCAATTTCTTTCAGTTCTTCTTAAAACAGAGCAAGGCAAACACAGTGAACACTTGTTCTTTATTCAATTGCATACTTATCATCCAAATAGATTAAAAACACTCAAAAAACACAAGGAAATCAAAACTAATTACATCACGCAAATATGTACTCAAAAAGTACAACCTTCCTTGTAATTTTTCGGAAAAATTTGTAGAAAATCATGAACCACAATATTCTCACAAGGCAAACAATACATAGCAAAAAGTCACATAAACGCTGCTCAACGGCACACAAATTTTCAGGCCAAAAAAAAAAACATCATATCCACATTCGCATGCTTAAAAATTGTATTTAAAAAAAAAAGTAGTTTGAGCATTAGGCACATGTATGCATGGTAACACAAGCAATGTGTATAACATTAAAGTATACCAATTTTCAAACAATGCCATGTTCGAAAATACTCAAGTTAATAACTACATTCCTCACTATATACCATTGAGTTGTCAAACACAATTAGGGGTAACGTCACTTCTATTCCCCTAGTTGTCACACAACGTCAACCGGCAGCATCTATGAATTTTATAGGATATTCAACCCCTATTCCAGCATCTTAACACGTTGAATCACAGAGTTTGGTATTTTCCACTCATTACGGCTCACAACGATATGAGGAATCAGTACATACCTTGCATAGAAGGGCTCTCTGCGTTTTCCAGTGACGTTTCTCCAAAAATTTGCTCCAAAATCACCTCCATGTCTGCCATGGCCAACACAAATAATACAAGCTCCTTCGTAATAATCTACTTAACACAACTGCCGCCAATGCTGAAAATACTGGTTATACACGTTCCTATAATCTCACCCTCATTCCATAATTAAAAAATCATCAAATGCTAAGTTTGTAAATAAGAATCATACCTTAATTAATACAAAATTCAGAAAACTCTAATTTACCCCTATTTGATCTCAATATGGCGTGGACTATTAATTCTAATCTTTAATCTAAGCCTTTAAATCTTTAATATTGGATGGTTGAGATTACACCTCATTTGATCTCAAAATAAGTTGTCCTCACCTGAATAGGAGCCCATATGTATATATATATATATATATATATATATATATATATGTACATATGTATATATATATTTATATGTACATATGTATATATATATAGATATGTACATATGTATACATGTGTACATATGTGCACATGTGTACATATGTACACATGTATACATATGTATGTATATATATATGTATATGTATGTATACACATGTATCTATACATATATACATATGTATACATACATATATATATATATACATATATATATAACCCAATGGGGTAGCTTAAGTGGCAAGTGAGCTCTCTTTGTGGGGAGGAATTTTGAGAGAACCCGGGTTTGATTCCCACAAGTGACGATTCCCCCTGGGCCAGCTCCTGTGCCTCCCGGAGCGGACATGGGTATGGGTGGGACCCTGTACATTTACCAAAAATATATACATATATATAACTTTTATATATTAATAATGAGATATATAATTTATAATGTGTTTTCTATTTAATTTAATTATCTCTTTTATTTTAAGAATTGACCCACCTGAAAGAAATTTCTTGATCCGTCCCTGATTGTAATAGTCTATACGGGATTGCAGAGCTCAAAAGGAACACGTACCATTTCATTATCTAATTACTTGCCTATATTCAGCTTTTCGTGTCCAATATATACTTGTCCTCTCGAAACAAAGGAAGAAAAATATGTAATTAAGTACATAACTTTATAAAAGTTTTGGACAAAAAAATGATATATTTTTTTTTGGGTATCCAACACCAAAAATAGGATATTTCTACGATTTTTAAAAACTTTTTCTATACTTTTTAGGTATTATATATATATATATATATATATATATATATATATATATATATAATACCTAAAAAGTATAGAAAAAGTTTTTAAAAATCGTAGAAATATCCTATTTTTGGTGTTGGATACCCAAAAAAAAATATATCATTTTTTTGTCCAAAACTTTTATAAAGTTATGTACTTAATTACATATTTTTCTTCCTTTGTTTCGAGAGGACAAGTATATATTGGACACGAAAAGCTGAATATAGGCAAGTAATTAGATAATGAAATGGTACGTGTTCCTTTTGAGCTCTGCAATCCCGTATAGACTATTACAATCAGGGACGGATCAAGAAATTTCTTTCAGGTGGGTCAATTCTTAAAATAAAAGAGATAATTAAATTAAATAGAAAACACATTATAAATTATATATCTCATTATTAATATATAAAAGTTATATATATGTATATATTTTTGGTAAATGTACAGGGTCCCACCCATACCCATGTCCGCTCCGGGAGGCACAGGAGCTGGCCCAGGGGGAATCGTCACTTGTGGGAATCAAACCCGGGTTCTCTCAAAATTCCTCCCCACAAAGAGAGCTCACTTGCCACTTAAGCTACCCCATTGGGTTATATATATATGTATATATATATATATGTATGTATACATATGTATATATGTATAGATACATGTGTATACATACATATACATATATATATACATACATATGTATACATGTGTACATATGTACACATGTGCACATATGTACACATGTATACATATGTACATATCTATATATATATACATATGTACATATAAATATATATATACATATGTACATATATATATATATATATATATATATATATATATACATATGGGCTCCTATTCAGGTGAGGACAACTTATTTTGAGATCAAATGAGGTGTAATCTCAACCATCCAATATTAAAGATTTAAAGGCTTAGATTAAAGATTAGAATTAATAGTCCACGCCATATTGAGATCAAATAGGGGTAAATTAGAGTTTTCTGAATTTTGTATTAATTAAGGTATGATTCTTATTTACAAACTTAGCATTTGATGATTTTTTAATTATGGAATGAGGGTGAGATTATAGGAACGTGTATAACCAGTATTTTCAGCATTGGCGGCAGTTGTGTTAAGTAGATTATTACGAAGGAGCTTGTATTATTTGTGTTGGCCATGGCAGACATGGAGGTGATTTTGGAGCAAATTTTTGGAGAAACGTCACTGGAAAACGCAGAGAGCCCTTCTATGCAAGGTATGTACTGATTCCTCATATCGTTGTGAGCCGTAATGAGTGGAAAATACCAAACTCTGTGATTCAACGTGTTAAGATGCTGGAACAGGGGTTGAATATCCTATAAAATTCATAGATGCTGCCGGTTGACGTTGTGTGACAACTAGGGGAATAGAAGTGACGTTACCCCTAATTGTGTTTGACAACTCAATGGTATATAGTGAGGAATGTAGTTATTAACTTGAGTATTTTCGAACATGGCATTGTTTGAAAATTGGTATACTTTAATGTTATACACATTGCTTGTGTTACCATGCATACATGTGCCTAATGCTCAAA